>NC_043000.1:26437452-26454952 GCF_006345805.1 Octopus sinensis | reverse complement strand
TAATACAACATACAGGTAATACTACTACTACTACTACTACTAATATAATAATA
This sequence comes from Octopus sinensis, assembly GCF_006345805.1. Lineage (NCBI taxonomy): Eukaryota > Metazoa > Mollusca > Cephalopoda > Octopoda > Octopodidae > Octopus > Octopus sinensis. The sequence goes on along the minus strand of NC_043000.1, from coordinate 26,454,899 downwards.
ATAATAATAGTTATTATTATTAATAATTATTAGGGCTCAAACGGAGGAGGGAGAGTACAAAACAAAAGGAAAAGCATACGGGAAAATGAACATATAAAAAAGAGAGAAAAACAGAAACAAACAACAAAATTGTAACAACTAAGGTTCCGTGGTAGAAAGGACAGTTGCCAAAGGCTATTCGAGACAACCTGAGTTCTTTTGACTCCCAACGTCAAGCGTCTCTCGCATCTGTCATTTCCCACTCTATGGAAATACATCTCTTTATTTGTACTATGTTCGTTACGTTCAGAATCGTTTCGAAAATTTCAGCAGTGAGGGTGGCGAGGGAGCCGAGCCGTCTTACAGCATAAGCACGCCGGGGCAGTTTCCTTCGAAGTCAGAAGGTAAAGAACCGAAACGAATTCCACATGATTTTTCGTCCGATGCTCTGACGAGTGTCCTACCATTCCATTTGCTTCGTTTTTTTTTTGTCCAAGGCCAACCCTCCCTGATCAGACCTCAGTCGAAAAACTATTAACAGATATGAACATTCGCCATTTTGTTTTTCTTTTTTTGGTTGAAATGGCGTCATATATAGCGCTTTTCTTTTTCTAAATTATCAAATGTATGTTTTGTTGTTTTCGTTTTTTTTTTTTAAGACAGAAGAGTAATTTGATTCGATACAAGACTTCTGTTTCTTGTAGGTCAAGCAGACACATAGACTGCTTGATTGTATCAACGATGATATGTTATTCTCCACAGCAAAAAGCTGAAACAATGGAATGAATTAGAGTAATCTTTCGTATAGAAGAGTGATGTCAATGAGTGGGGGAGAGGGGAGATAACTATGGAAAGCGATTGGGAAAACGACAACAATTAAAGCATGTCTTTGCTAAGATTTCTACTATCTTAGGGCGGCGAGCTGGCAGAAAGGTTAACACGCCGGATGAAATGCTTAGCGGTGTTTCGCCTGCCGTTACGTTATGAGTTCAAATTCCGCCGAGGTCGACTTTGCCTTTCATCCTTTCGGGGTTGATTAAATAGGTACCAGTTACGCACTGGGGTCGATATAATCGACTTAATCCGTTTGTCAGTCCTTGTTTGTCCTCTCTGTGTTTAACCCCTTGTGGGTAGTAAAGAAATAGGTATTTCGTCTGTCTTCACATTCTGAGTTCGAATTCCGCAGAGGTCGACTTTGCTTTTGGTCCTTTCGGAGGTTGATAAATTAAGTACCAGTTGCGTACTGGCGTCGATCTAATCGACTGCCTCCCCCCCCCCCCATTTTGGGCCTTGTGCCTAGAGTAAAAAAGAAAAGATTTCTATTACTTTTGCTCAGTATCTTGTTTGTTTGTTTGTTTCGAATTTATGTTTCCGTTTTGTTTTTAATTAATTAATTCACTCATTTATTTATTTACTTATTTTGCTATTGCTATGAAACGATACCATTTAATTTCACCTGGTCGCCTTGTTTTTGTCTGGAGGAGTAACCAATAGCAACCAGATTTAGCAGATGTAGTCAACAGAGTTCCACAGACATTCGCACGCACACACGAGCGCTTGTGTCTGTGTATATATATATGCCACACACACACACACATACACACACACATATATATAGTAGTCTTTTTACATTTGTATATTTCTTTGTTATTTTGCTCACAAGTTTTATTCTCACACACTTGTATGCATACACACATGCGTACATTCCTGCATACATATACTCATACATGGCTATATGCACCATCTCACTATAGATATATTTTGGCATTTATTTACAAAGAGCAATTTATCACATAATGCATAAACCTAACCTACCTTATTTAAATTGTATTGTTAACGTCCAGATGCTGCTGCAGCTCTACTATACGCTCTCGCCAATGCCATGTGATCTCGAATGGCTTCTCTTGTTCTTATATTAATTCTCTCAACATTCCTATTCCCTCGTGTGGTTAGATTCACCAAAAGACGCGTTGCATTGAATATCTACATATGTATATCTCTCAGCAGGAGAAGGAGATACATATATATACACATGCACGCAGTTATGCATATATATAATATATATATGAATTATTCTATAATTATGCACATAATTATAACAAGTGGTCAGCTATGTACCTCGCCATGTACTGAATTAGAAATAGACGCTAATGTCTTTTTACTACCATATATATATGGATCAAAACAATTTGATTCAAATTCGCTCAAGAGCACCAACGAATTTGAATCAAACTGTTTTTATCCATACATCAAACTCCATTAAATTTGTTGAGTGCCCTTCTTTCGTTTGCTCACTCACTCGTGCGCATATATATATATATATATATATATATGTGTGTGTGTGTGGTGTGTGGTGTGTGTGGTGTGTGTGTGTGTGTGTGTGTGGAACGTGACATATCAGGGGACCAACACATGATGCGCTTATGCAATACAACCTCAACCAAGCATTGTTGTCCTTTATGCTCAATAGTATAACTCGTCTGTTGCCTGATCGGAAATTGATTTTGAACAAATGCACTAGGGCCGAGTAGCAGATGGTGAAATTCGTGACAAAACAGTCTCTTTCATTTGTTGCAAAAAAAAAAAAAAAAATTTCAACAAAATCTAGTCTCAACCCACATCTTGGGGTCCATCGCAGAAAAACCCACTCAAAATCTTGCAGGTATAAACCTGCAATGAGAAAGTAGTTATGCCTGATATTCTTTTCTACTCTAGGCACAAAGCCCGAAACATTACAAGGTTACTACAAAAACCACACACTGTTGAAGTATATCAATATTGTGAAGAAACATTTGAAGGGACTGTTATTTGTTTTCTAACACTCTTACTCTCGCCCCTCTCATTCTTCGTTCCCCCTTCTCTAATCTCGCTCCATCCACTCTCGTTCCTCTTAATCTCACACTTTCCAACGCTGCTCCTCCTACTTTCGTTCCTCTCAACCACACCTCTCCTACTCTTGTTCCTCCCACTCTCACTCCTCACGCAGTTTTGTTCATCTGTTTCCTCTCTCTCTCTCTCTCTCTCTCTCTCTCTTTCTCTCTCTCTCTCTCTCTTTCTCTCTCTCTCTCTCTCTCTCTCTCTCTCTCCCTCTGCCTATTTCTTTCAGTGCGCACGTATACGTGTGTGCATGTATGTGCGCACGTGTGTATGTAGACCTTTGGAAACGGTAGAAAATCTTGCTTGGTTCAACTTTTCCTTTCATTTTCATCTCCAAACGTGGTCGCTCGTCGTACTAGAAACTGCAGCCAAATATACTTCAGACAACACTCTAGCTACCATCTTTAAAATAAAAAAGGATCCCAGATTATATTATAACCGAGCGAAGAGATAGCATAGTCGTTAGTTCGAGCACCTTTGTTTACAGGCCTGCTCACTCAGAACTAATTTGGGGCTAAAGATCTCAGTGTTTAATATCCACCAATGGAACCTCTGAATTTTCCGTGAGACCGTCGATATGCACTTAGAGCGTCCCAATCAAAGGTGCATGCCCGGACAATGTTTTTATAGAAAACGAGCGGTTGTCCTTGCATGCGGGTAGCTCTTCTCATCGTCATTAATGTCACCCAAGACAAAAACAAAGCAAAAATGGCGACCGATACAACTAAGAAACAATTTCGTTGCCATCAGAACACAAAGAACCGGAACAAATGCCGCTAGGCATCTCTTCCGATATCTTCAAAATTCTACCAATTTATTACGTTGGGTTATTACTCTTAATTATCAACCACGGAAGAAAAATAATGAGAGGTAAAGTTAACTTCAGTGGGATTTGAACTCAGTGAGCATAGAGCCGGAACATACACCACAAAGCATTCTATTCGACACCTTAACGACTTCAGCTACATCGTTGCCCGAATGAATTTGTCGATTTCAATTAATCGAATACACAACTTCACAACACAGCCTCGATATTACTATCAACATATCTACACTTCACCGTTTTGATGAAAGCACGTAAGCACAACAACCTCGACGTTATTATGAACACACATATACTTAATGAACACTATAAGCCACAAATATAATGAACATACTCACATACAGCCTCACTGTTATAATAAACATGCTCACTCACAAAGAAGACAAATCAATATAAACGAAACGGATCCGTGGAAATTTTATTTATTTCTATTTTGATGCATAGATTTTAAAATATTCATAACATTGTTTTGTTATGTTAAATATTTCGATTACGTCCACCATGGTTAAGCTTTTTTTAAGCGTGGTACTCGAATAGGTTTCATTATGTTAAAATTTTCGATTATGTCTTCGATGTTGTTCCATTGTTAAGCTGGTTTAAAACGCAATATTCAAACATGTTTCATTGTTAAAAATATCGATTATGTCTTCTATGTCGTTCCATAGTTTAACAAGTTTAAAACATAACGCTCTAACGTGTTAATGCTAAAAATGTCAATTATGTCTTCAATGTCGTTCCTTAGTTTGCCTTGTTTAAATTGTAAAACTCAAATGTTCTTTATAATGTTAAAAAAAATGATTATATCTACGATGTCTTTCCATAAGAATTCGTAACACTCGAATACGTGTCGTGACAAGCGAGCACAAATCGTCCATTTTATGCGGTAAGCAAGCATTGTAGAACATCTCTATATATGTAAAGCTGAAGTTGTCTGTGTATGGCAGGTTTGGTAGCCTTCAACTAACACTATCTCCTCCGAGACCCTGCGGCGCAAGTTGACCAAAATTGAGAGTATGATAGAAGAAGGCTTGCTCTTCCTTCCGTAGAAGAAACAAATTCAAATCAGACCATGTTAACACCAAAAATTATTTACATCAAAAAGGTGATTTTTTTCTATGAAAATCCCTATTTTTTAACGATTTTTTTACTGCTGTGTCGCCATTTTCAGTGTATTTCAACCAGAAAAATGTTCACTTAAAGAGAATAGCAAGCTACATAATGTAAAATTTTCACTTTTCAAAAATTCCGATTCTAAAGGGTCGAAACAAACCCGAGCAACGCCGGGCGATACTGCTAGTTGTACTAAAAGCTTTGCAGTATTATTTTTCTATTCTTCTCATTATTGTATTACCACAATCTTAAACAGACATTTGATCAAAACCAGTTGTATTTTTTTCCAGCCGTAATCTATTCCGGACAACACTATACATTGTGTCCTTCATATTTTTAAGACAGTAGCGTGTTGTTTTAGAGAGAATTGGCAGCTATTTTTGCTATTTCGAACGAATCAATCAAGAGTCGTAGACTCGTAGTAATTCAAAAATGCCTGGTTCACACTTGAGTCAATTATTGAAGTACCAGTAATATAGTGAGCCTCGTTTCAATCTCCTTCATAAATTTTAATTTTGTATCACTTGCATCACTTTGTTAAAACTCTGTGGATGCAGGACGCTAATGCAGAGGATGAGAGGAGGTTCCCGCAAGGTCCCCGTAAACAGTTCCCACAGGATGGGGATGATGCTTCACATCTAAGAATGGCATGAGCTACCGGTCTTTTTTGCCGAACCGCTACATTTACGGGAACGTAAGCATACTAACGTTGGTTGTCAAGCGATGGTGGTGGTGGTGGGGGGGACAAACTCAGACCCACAAACATACACACACACAATTTATCGGCCCTGAATGGTCGCAAGTCAAAGTCAGCGGAATTTGAACTCAGAATGTAACAGCAGACGAAATACCTATTTTTTTACTACCCACAAGGGGCTAAACACAGAGAGGACAAACAAGGACAGACAAACGGATTAAGTCGATTATATCGACCCCAGTGCGTAACTTCTTTAATGGACCCCGAAAGAATGAAATGCAAAGTCGACCTCGGTGGAATTTGAACTCAGAACGTAGCGGCAGACGAAATACCTATTTCTATTTCTTTACTACCCACAAAAGGCTAAACACAGAGGGGACAAACAAGGACAGACAAACGGATTAAGTCGATTATATCGACCCCAGTGCGCAACTGGTACTTACTTAATCGACCCCGAAAGGATGAAAGGCAAAGTCGACCTCGGCGGAATTTGAACTCAGAACGAAACGGCAGACGAAATACGGCTACGCATTTCGCCCGACGTGCTAACGTTTCTACCAGCTCGCCGCCTTAACTCCGCTATAATATTGTTACTGTTCAAGTTTAACACGATTGGCAAAGAGAACAAGTTGTAACTACGTTGTGATCGATAGGAAATTTTAAAAGAAGCGTTAATGGCATTTATTAACACTTTTATGTCTCTAATGAAGAAATATGTGTACTATTAGTAATATATAATTAAAAGGCAGCTGAAAGCAATTATTTTTTTTTTTAATATTAACTTTCACATCAAATCTGAAAGATGTAATCGACTGAAAAATAATTGAATCTAAATTATGCCGATTACTTTGGTCTCATGACTGACCCCGTTGAACTTCTTCAGTCTCGAGACATCTTTCTTGTTCTTATTAAACAGATTCTGTTAAATACTCTTTACTACACACACGAGGAAATATCGAATGGAAATGGCTGTCAATGTATCATTACTCCTGCTGCTGCTGCTGTTAGAGGTGACGGTGGTGTTTTGGCGTTGTTGTTTGACCTCCGGGGTCAGTTCTGATCGAGCAAGCTTTCTGATTAAAAGATTTCTGACCGTAACTAAATTGTATATTATTGAGCTAAAAATATACGGTGCGCTTAAATCGATAGTGTAAAATAAGGGACATTTAGCGGCTATTTCTAGTAGGTCGAGGGATCACGTACAGGCTTCCCCATTGACTCTCATTGACTCTCATTGGTTAGCAGCTATCAAACTGAAAATATTGGTGTTAATGTTGTTATAGTAGTAGTAGTAGTAGTAGTAGTAGTTGTTGTTGTTGTTGTTGTTGTTGTTGTTGTTGTCGTAGCTGCTATTGCTGTTCGTGATTAGTCCTACGTCAGCTTTATCGTGCGAACCTATGATGAAAAGCAGTCCTTCCATGGCCAGCTACCCTGTCGTCCTTTCATGTATACGTGTAATACTACATTCATTACCCGATATTTCCTTTGCCTCAATATGAAACTACAGGTGTAATTTGAAGAAGACTTTAGCTGCTGTTTCTAGGTGGGCGTACATCCACGCAAGATGACTGGCGCGCCGGGTTTTATTTATTTATCGTTTTAATGTTGGAGAAATGCAGAAGACAAAGAAAGTTATTGATGAAATAATTAAGAGAGAAAGCGAGAAAATAAAATAAACGAATAAATATATTTATCAAAGAAATATATTTATCAAAGAAATATGTTTACCAAAGAAATATAAAAGAAAACCATCAAAATCCCAAGTAGATTTGTAGAGTTACTGTCAGAAATAATCGGTTCTGTAACCTCAAGTGTCTGCTGCAACAGTCAATTCAAATTACAAAGGTTTGTGGTCTGGTGGTTAAGTGTTGACCTTCGGACCTTAAGGTCATGGTTTTGATTCCTAGAGCAGTGGAGGAGGTTAGCGTACATTGTATCTTTAAACAAGGCGCTTAATTTTATTTTCGTCTAGTGTGGTCAGCTGAAAGCGAGTGAGGGCTAGCTGCAGTGAGCTGAGGTGGTTGAATCTCCCTCCAGTCGTCACATCCTCTTCCATGTTCCGCAGGAACCAGAATGGAAGAACCCAGAAGGTGTTTACGCCTACTTCTTAGAACAATTAACCAAAGCACATTACTTATTATTGAGTCACACTCACTTGCGAGTGACACCTGTGAAGCCTCGAGTATTCTTCAAATCAGGCCATGTTCTATATCTCATTGAATAATAAGGATATGATACACATGAGGTCCTTACTTTCGCTTAGAGTGTCTTTCTATTAACGTTCAGGTTTTTACTTGTTTCAATCATGGGGCTGCGACCATGCTGGAGCACAGCCTTTAAGCGTTTTAGTTAATTATGCCGTCCTTGGTAAGTAGTCCGGTATTCAATTCACCGAAAAAAAAATGAGGTTATCTATTACGTTACATCCTTTAACAATCCTAGAACCTATTACGGAGTGAGTACCACATGGTATTTTCCCTGGACACAAAAACACTCTCGTATATACAGACGCAACATCGCCACACAGGTGCGCATGCACACACACATTAATAATACTAAATATTATTGTAAATAAATAACGATGATATATGTATATACATATATCTTTCTTTACTACCCACAAGGGGCTAAACACAGAGGGGACAAACAAGGACAGACAAAGCGATTAAATCGATTCCATCGGCCCCAGTGCGTAACTGGTACTTAATTTATCGACCCCGAAAGGATGAAAGGCAAAGTCAACCTCGGCGGAATTTGAACCCGTATTTCGTAACGGCAGACGAAATACGGCTACGCATTTCGCCCGGCGTGCTACCGTTTCTGCCAGTTCGCCGCCTTCATATATGTATATACATATATATTAATAACTTCTAATTTTTGAAGAGGTTCCGTGACATACGCACACACACACACATACATATATATATATGTATAATAGTCGTACATAAAGGGTGTCAAACATTAATTGAAGAATCACTCTATATATTTCAATGTTTGATAAAGGCAACGAGGCGAAACTACAAAGGACTATCAAACTTTGCTTTCGTAAAATTGATATATATATACATACATATATATATATACATATACATATATATACATATATATATATATATACATATACATATATATACATACATATATATACATATATATATACATATATATACATATATATATAATGTATGTTTTTATATATATATATGTATGTAGGTGCATATGTATATATGTGTGTGTGTGTGTGGATAAGTATGTATATGCATGCGTGTACGTATGTATGTGTGTGTATACATACATATACATATGTATATATATATATATGTATGTGTACATGCATTATTTGTATTTATATATGGATATATATATATATATATATATATATATATATATGAATGTGTATATAGTGTGTTTGTGAGTATGTATATATACATATGTGTGTGTGTGTGGCTAATAAAGAAACATATATACATATATATATATCTGTATATATATATACACACACGCACTCACATATATATATATATATATATATATATTTACGGATGAGTTTGTGTGTGTTTGTCTGATGTCTGTCTGTGTGTATGTTGTTCAGCGTAGCATTCACTAATAAATGAATTAAAAAAGAAAAAGAGCAACTTTTAAGACTTGTATCTAGAATGAAAGAGAAATCACATCAACAACAAAACCACCTTGTTCACATCTATTGTTATCTCAAATGGTTAGACAACCTCTTCACGTATACATCCCTACCATCACCTCTTCTACCGCAATCATCGCCGCCATCATTGTTTTCGCACCATCTCAATCTTCCTATCCAATGCTTCAGACATTTTGCTGCTTCGCCTCCTCATTGTGATTGCGTTAGACATTCTTCCCTTTCTGCTTTTGTTTCTTTCCTCTTCTACTTCGCGCTCTCTCCCCCTCTCCCCTTCTCCCTCTCTCTCTCTCTCTCTTTCTTACTCGATATACACACACACACACATATATATATATGTATATGTGTTTATGTATATATGTATTGTATATATATATATTTATATATGTATATGTATATATATATATATACACGCACACACGTGTGTGTGCATATAAAAGAGTATACATATTTCTATGTAGGTGTGTACATACATATAATGACACACACACATATATGCGCTTGTGTGTGTCTGTACGTGTATATATATATATATAATATATATATATATATATATATATATATATATATATATAGATATAATATATATATATGTATATATATATATATATATATATGTATATATATGTATGTAATATATATGTGTATATGTATGTATGTATATATGTATGTATGTATATATATATGTATGTTATATATATGTATATATATGTATATATGTATGTATGTGTATATGTATTTATATATATATATATATGTATTTATGTATATATATGTATATGTATTTATGTCTATATGTATATAAATATATATATTTATGTATATGTATGAATGAATGTATATATATATATATATATATATATATATATATTATGTTTGTATATATATATATGTATGTATGTATGTAAGTGTATGTATTGTATATGAAGCAATGTGTGTGTGTGCGTGTCTTGTCTATATACGTCTGAATCTTTTTTTGTTTATTGATATGTGTACCTGTGAGCATTCGTGCTCATATTTGCAATTATCTATCTAAAGCACTTGAATTATTTCGCGCATATATGGGCTATGATGTATATATATATATATATATATATCTATATATATATATATATATGTGAGTGAGTGCACACACATACATGTGTATATAATATTATATATATATATATATATATATATATACATACATACATACACACGTACATATGTATGCGGGCCGGATGAAGATACGCATATGGAAAATCTCATATCCTACATCTTTGAGAATACACACGCTCGCACACACAAGCGAATAATATTTCTATGAGCAACGTATATATATATGTATATATATATGTGTACGATGTCTGCTCCGTATGTATGCATGGATATTGTTGGACTTAGTTGTTTGCTAATAAACAAAGAACGTAATTTTAAAAACTGTAAGATGTTATTAATATGTCGGCTGACAATGGTAGGAAGCCCTATAGGCAACTCTCCATCCTGACTGTGCTGTGTAGCTTCTAAGACACAGATTCTTTGGGCGGTTTTCTCTGCCAGTCATTATCTTGTCTCAAAAGACCATTTGATTCTTCTGTCGTAGTTGTAGTTATTCTTTTTGTTGTTTGTTTTCCTATTGGTTTTCCTGTTGCCAATACAAAAGGAACGAGATCTTTTGCTTCAACCGACATGATAAACAGTTTTCCTGTTAGCTTATGTATGTTTAAACTCCTACTTTTCTCGCTTTCTTTCACTCTCTCTCTCTCTCTCTCCTCTCTCTCTCTCTCTGTATATATATATATATATATATATATATATAAAGCTTTTACTCTTTATATATATAACTCTTTTACTTTATATATATATATATATATATATATATATATTTAATATATATATATATATATATATATATTATATATATATATAACTCTTTTACTCTTTACTGATATATATATATATATATAGTCTCTATTACTCTCCATTCACCATCTCTCTCCCTACAACCATTTATCTAACCTGTCTATCGTTCTTTTCTGCCTCCTCTACATAGGTACAAGCACACACATGCACACACACATGCATATAATATATTTATACACATATAGTTATACATATATGTATGTATGCATGTATGTATGTATGCATGCATGTATGTACGTATTTATGTATGTATGTATGTATGTATGTATGTATGTATGTATGTATGTATGTATGTATGTAAGTTTGTATGTATATATAAGGCATACGGATTCGAAATCTAAATAATGACACGAAATAAGCGGCTTTACCCACTGGAATTAACCACACAAAACTTTTTATATATCTTAAAAATCTCCTCTTGTCTTCCTTCAATTGGAAGCAATTAGAGTTGAACAACGTATTCTGTAGAATGATTCCTCCAAGGAACGATTGTCACAGGCTTCTTGGAATCCGTTCTTTTTTTATTTTTATTACAAATTTTGTGTATAGTGAGAACTTTGATATAGCCTTTCTCTTTAGTCTCAATCGTAATCTTACGTTACCGGATTACTTATTCATTCGTATATTTCTATTGGGCGCAGGCATGAGAGTGTGGTGGAGAAGGCCGCTTTGCAACCACGTGGTTTTGTGTTTGGTCCCGTTGCTCGGTACCATGGACGAGTGTCGACTACAGCCTTGAGCCGACCGACACATTGTGAGTGAAGTCCGTCGTATATGCGTGTGTGCGTATGTGTGTATGTGTGTGTATGTGTGTGCGTATGAGAGAGAGAGAGAGAGAGAAAGTAAGAAAGAAAGAAAGAAAGAAAGAAACAAAAGAAGAAAGAAAGAAGAAAGAAAGGAAAAAGAAGGACGAAACGAAAAGAAAGGAAGGAAGGAAAAGTAAGACGAAGAAAGAAAGAAAGAAAGGAAGGACGAAAGAAAGGAAGGAAGGAAAGAAGTAAGGACGAAAGAAAGAAAGAAAGAAAGGCAGACAGACAGGTGCGTGTCTCTCTGTCCTCTTCTCACCGCTTGGCAGCTAGTGTGGGTTTGTTTACGTCTACGTAACTTAACGCTTCGGCAGAGGTGACCAACAGAACAAGTATCAGATTTTAAAATAAATACTCGTTCGACTAAAAGATCAAAAATAAAGAAGAATGGTCATTCCTTGTTTCGTTCTGTGAATTATAGCCATGCTAGATCCCTGGATCCCTGAACAGTCAAGGTTGTTTTAGTCAATCTAGATCGATTTTCGTTTTTTGTCCTGATATTTATTTTTAACGATCACGTATACAATGAAATTGGCTAAATCAACCTAGGCGTAATATCGTGTGTGTGTGTTTTCTATCACACCATTATATCTTTTAATGCTCTTTAAATATGTTAAAACCAATTTTTACTAAATATTTAAAATGCCATTATTATATAAAATTCGTGTGAGTTCAATTTCCACCGAGGTTGACTTTACCTTTCATCCTCTCGGATCGATAAATTAAGTACCAGTGGAGCACTGGGGTCGATGTGATCGACTGCTCCCCTCCCCACAAAATCCAGGCCTTGTGCCTATAGTAGAAGGGATTATTATATAAAATTCACCCGAGTTCAAATTTAACCGCGGTCGACTTTGCCTTTCATACTATCGGGATCGATGAACTAAGTACCAGTTACACACTGGGGTCGATGTAGTCGACTACACCCCTTCTGCCAAAATTTCAGACTTTGTGCCTCTAGTAGAAAGGATTATATAAAAGTAAGGAGAAATACTGTGGAATAAAGGTAAATTCCATCGCAAGGAAGCCTCAACGTGGCCGCTCGATCTGCTAGAAACAGAAGCCAAATGATTCCAAAAATATATGCATGCGTATATGATCAGGCGTAGATGTGACAGTGTGGTAAGAAGCTTGTTTCCCAACCACATGGTTCCGGGTTCAAGTGTCTCCTACTATAGCCTTGTGCCAACCAAAGCTTGTCTGTGGATTTGGTAGGCGGAAACTGAAAGAAGCCCGTCTTATATATGTATATGTGTGTTTATGTATGTGCGTGTGTATTTGATCCCCAACACCATTTGACAACTAGTGTTGGTGCGTTTACGTCCCCCTAGCCCAGCGGTTCGGCAAAAGAAACTTTTAGAATAAGTACCAGATTTTAAAATCAAAAATAAGTCCTGGGGTCGATTCATTCAACTAAAAGTTCTTCATGGCGGTGCCCCAGCATGGCCGCAGTCTAATTACTGAAACAAGTAAAAATAAAAGATCTAATGCTAACGTAATACTATAATTTAGTATTGCATTTTCCTTTTTATTAAGAGGATAATGTGCGAATAATGGAAATCTGCCTTCTATTTCTAGCAGGTCGAATGACCCCGTAAAACACTCCCAGTTTTTTTTCTTATCTTTTATTTTATCGTATTTGTTGCTTTGTATTTTAAAAAAAATATTTAGTATTTCACCTTTCTGACTTGCAATAACACGAAGAGTGGTAGTCAGGGGTGGATTTAAATTGATTACATTACACCCGCTACCCTGAAATGGATAACCGCAATAAATCAATACTGAAATTCATATTGAAGTTTATATGAAAGCCTTATATAAAACCATCCTCTGTACATTTTGTATTGACAGTTAACTAACTGCTTGACTGGGAATCACACGCTATGCTATAAACTTAAGTGTATACCTATACGTTGATTTTACAGTAAAATTATTTAAAAATTCATATCTTCGTATTTAGTATCATTGTCCGTTTAGTTCAATACAAAAATATATATTTAGTCATATTTTTATCTTTTATATAGAGATCGAATTTTAACTGTTTAAAAAAAAAAAGGAAATCAGAAAAATTATTTTAATGTCTTGTATTATAAATTTCCATTGAGTTATTTCGTTTGATTCCAGTAAATTAAAAAACATTTCAGTACTTTATTTCGGAAATCTATAAAGTTTATACATCGGTAATTATATAAAGTTTACAACAGAATTATGAACAGTCTATTTATAAGTAGCAGATGAGAGACAGATGAAAAGATTTCACTTCACCCCCGCAATTGGAAATATATGTCTGTCAACTTCTTTCATCGGAATTCATCAAGAACATCAAAGGATGGAAATTTACAGAAGACTGAGCATATTTTAAGATCATTCCAGAAGCAATCATTTTTGTTGATTTATTTTGGGAAATATATACGAGAAACATATTATTTTAAAATTACTTTATATATTTCAAGTGCAGAATAGTTGCGTTCCAGAGGTAAATGTGCATATTTTACGGACTGGAGTTTTGTTGGGATATTCACATTTCTATAATAAATTTTGTGGTGAGTTCCGGAATTGTTCACTGGATCCCGCTATGTGGGTAGCACCAATGTCTTTTTTCTTTTCATTCTTAGCCGTGTGGTGGTATATTCTACGATTATATGCACTTAAATTACTGTACTGTATATCACATTGCTACGTAGATACATTGATATATATATATATATATATATAATATATATATATATATAGATAGATAGATAGATAGATAGATAGATAGATAGATAGATAGATAGATAGAAGATAGACAGACAGACAGACAGGCAGACAAACAGTCAGATAGATAGATGGATAGATAAATAGATAGATAGAGAGAGAGAGAGAGAGAGGGAGATAGGTATATATGTGTATGTAGGTATGTATATGTGTATATGCGTGTATAGATATATATTCCTAGAGTAAATATACGAATATGTATATGTAGTTGTAAACATTATAATTATACATATATGTTTATGTGTGTGTGTGTACATATGTGTGCATATATATATATATATATATATATATATATATATATATATATATATATATATATATATCAGATAAGACGTGTTGTGCCTAAGAGCTTTAAAGGTCCTCTTAGACCGGGAAAATCGTTGTAAATGATGGCCAGAGCATCAAAGGGTTAATGGCTGCCGGCGAAAAAGAAAAGTAGAAACGGACAAAAGGGTGACCGAGATGCTCTCCCGAATATTTGTATATAAAAATCTCAAATGACTGTGTAACGTTGTTAAACAAGGCAGTGTTTTCGGACCTACCGCTTAAAGATATAAATCGGATCTAACATTGTCAGTGGAATAACACAGTTTTAAGCTGTCTTTCCCAAACGTTAACCTAACTGTTTACGTTGTACGTTTGTTTGACAGCTCTCTGTTCTGCGTCTTTGTTAATTCTCCCAAGTGATATATTCTATTTAATTGTGTAATTTACTTCTCAAATATTTGCATAGTGATTTCTGTTAGATGAGTTATGTATTTAATTTATAGTTATGGTTCGGCATTCATCTCATTGTTGCGTGATATGTTCTCTCTTTATCCTATGATATATTTGCCACTCGCTTTTCTCCATTGACTGCATATGTCCATCTCCAAGTTATGTAATGCTTTTTCACTATTGTATGTTTGTACGTGTGTTGCGTGATAAACTCTTCATTCACAATTATAATATTTCAAACTCGACTCGAAACATTATTTCGTGTTCTGTGTTCAGCAGAAATGCTATTTCAATGTCACCTTAAAAGCAAGATGTTTTATTTCCTCGTACATTCAGAAATATGCAGAGAATAAAAATTTTATAAGTATAGTTATAAGAAATATTTGGTTGTATATTCTCTGCATATGGTAAAATAAAAAGTCTTTATATTTAGTATAAGAATAAATATATTCTACATTAAATTCAATGTAATAATTTACGCCTTTCCACCAACTGAAAAAGAAATAGAAAACCAGAAAAAGTAACTATTGAGCGCATTTATTCTCTCATTCGGTTATGTGAGAGCCAAAATCGAGTCCAAGAATTACAGATAGAAAGAAACAAATGAAAACCGACAGAGTAGAATCCTTCTAAATTATTCATTCTTCACTGACGAAATTGATGCAAAGTCTTGTAGACTTGGCTTTTCGTTTCTTGAAATCTGAACTGGTAATGTGTGATGAAGGTGAACATCTTTTAGAGAAGTCAAAGAACTAAAACCAGACAGTGTTTGCCTTGGTTGGTGGTGTGTCGGCTGTTTTAATCGAACAACGAAAGATCACGTGATTCGTTTAGCTCGTTTTCGTTGCTGCATCTTAAAGTAACTGCGTCACGTCACTCTTTCTTTCTTTCCTGCTTTCTTTCTTTCTTCTATGATAACTGCATGTATGCGTGTTACACTTGCTCACTCGCGCGCGCTCTTTCTAGCATCTACACGCACGCATGCGCATGCATTTGAGTGAAACTCGTCTTCTTTGTTTGAGAACGAGATTTGGATTTGTTGTATTTTGTATTTTGTATTTTTCACTAATGCATTTCTAGATTTTATTTCGTTCCCCTTTCTAAACGAAAACACTATCATTAATTTATATAAACATTGAAATCACGATGTCTATCAGTTTATCCTATGGTCCATCATCTCAATATCACCAAAATCACATCCAATCAACACCACCCAACACAACCACCATAATTATAAACAACATAAGCAATACCTACGCCGCCAACAACAACAATAGCACCAACTCAACAACACCAGCATCGTTGGCAATACCGCCGCCACCATCACCATCATCAACAGCACTACTAGCAACACAAACAACAACAACAACAACACTATCCCCAACACCATGAACCCTTCCGATGGAACAACACCAAATATAACAGAAGGAATCTCTGAACCCACGAGGGAGCTTATATGAGGTCTTTGAATCTGGTAGAAATAGCAGTCAAATCTCTCTCTAACCACATCCTCACTGTAAAAATGAAGACACATCAGACGATAGAGTTTTTGAGATGAAAAGACAGGATGGTCACGGATGGAATATCTTGGATCATAAAACTGCTGAATCTTGTCTAAATTAATGATAAACAACAAAAACACCACATCAAAACAACCAGACCAGCGACACCACAGCAGTAGCGCCACGCCATAATCAACAACACCAACCCACCCACGACTACCACTACTAACACCAATTCCACCACCACTACAAACACTAGCAACAACATTAGCATGACCACCACCACCACTACCAGCGCTACAACCATTAGTGTGGTAACACCAAAAATTAGTACCACACACCCCACCATCACAAACGAACATCATCGCCTCCGCCAATATCTACGCAACCACCAGCACCGTCACCCTCATCGCCAACATTCCAAACGCAATTAACAACAACCGTATGAAAAACGCTCGCCATTCCTCTGACTTTTTTTGAAATTAAGTAACCAAGACGTAAGATGTAGTGTTTCCCCCCCTTCTTCGTTTGTTGCTATTATCAGATAACTTTGATAGGGCAACGGCACCAATAAAAGAAAAGGCTTGTAGTAATCCGTTCGGTTTTATTGCATTATGCCGGG
>NC_043000.1:26424952-26432452 GCF_006345805.1 Octopus sinensis | reverse complement strand
CTTACTAACTGTTATATAATGTTTTTCACACATACACAAACATGCGTGCTAACACTGCATACACACTGTTAGGTATATATCTCTTATTAGAAGCTCAAGATTCTTGGATCGAGAAACTAAGAGCAACGATTCATGAAACTTCACCTCGTATTAACAATTATGCATATAGGAATTGTTTATCCATTACTGAAGCTTTACCTGATATATATATACATATATATATATATATATATATATATATATTATATATATATATAAACGGGTAAAATTAATTAATTAACTAGTAATCGATCATTTCACCAAGTAGAATTCGGCATGAAAAAGGACCATTTAACGTACTTTGTTTTCGAGTACTTTGTTTTTGTAGGGGAGTCTCTTTTTAAAGTACAGGAAATTGCTAAGGTTCTCTGGCTGCTATTTCTAAACTTCGGTATGTGGTAAAGCAAATCTTTGCTGAACCCTAATTATAATATATATATATATATATATACTGTAATCCCTCGACTCTCGCGAGTGTTACGTTCCAAAAAACCCCGCGTTAGTTGAACCGCGATAGGCAAACCGCGATATGGTGAGGGATTACTGTATGTATTCTTTTATTCTTTTACTTGTTTCAGTCATTTGACTGCGGCCATGCTGGATCACCGCCTTTTAGTCGAACAAATCGACCCCATGAGTTAGTCTTTGTAAGCCCACTGCTTATTCTATCGGTTTTTTTTGCTGAACTGCTCAGTGAAGGGGGCGTAAACACACCAGCATCAGTTGTCAAGCGATGTTGCAGGACAAATACAGACACACAAACACACACACACACACATACCCACATACATATATATATATACGACGGTCTTCTTTCAGTTTCCGTCAACCAAATCCACACACAAAACTTTGGTCGACCCGAGGCTATAGTAAAAAACACTTGCCCAGAGTGCCACGCAGTGGGACTGAACCCGGAACCATGTAGTTGGTAAGCAAGCTACTTACCACACAGCCACTCCTTAAATTTTCAGGAAAGAAAATATTTCCTTTTTAACACCATAGCTTCTCAGTTATAGCTACACAAACTATTCTCCTTAACCAACACTTACATAGGAATTCTCTTTACTCTTTTTAGAACCTAATTACTCCAGTCGGATTTTTCTATAGTCCTATGTAATTTTAAAGAGGTAAGTAACACTTAAGAACAAGTTTTTGTTACAGCATCCATAGTACTCATATCTCAACCTGTCCCCGCCTTATATTAATTTGACGCTTCCATCCTGCTTTGAAAGTAATATTACACACCAATACACAACAATATTACACACCAACACACGCATACAAACACACACTCACACACGCGCGCACATATATGTGCTTTTTAACTCATTTCGTTGTGAATGAGGGAGGACAAACCTTTCACGAATAATCAAATTAATGCAACTTACAATACTTTGCTGGATAATCAGGTATTGAGTTCTTTCCGTGTTCTTTTACTGATAATATATATACACATGCATAGCATACATATAAATATATACATACTTGCACATATATATATACACACACACACATACACACACACATACACACACATGCATGCATATCTACAGGGTTGGCCAAAAGTCACCTGACGGTAAATAAAAAACCAATTTAATTCTAAGATTAAGACAAAAAAATATTTTATGTGAGACTTCGCTAAGAAATAGACAAATGTTGAAAGAAAAATGGTTGGCGATAATTCTGGAAAAAAGTAAACTGAAATATAGAGGCGCAACTATAAATTATCTGTGAAGAGTCATCATTATTGCCGAGTACATTAGTCGGCGACAAATCGACTGTAAAATGCTATAAATAGTAATATACTACACGTGGATAGATACATACATACATACATACATACATACATACATACATACATACATACATACATACATACATGTATGTGTGTGTGAGTGTGTACGTGTGTGTGTGTGAAAAGCACCTGTGCTGGTGCCATGTGAAAGCACTGGTGTTGGCGCCGCGTAAAAAGCACCCAGTAGACTCTGTAAAATATTTGATGTTAGAAAGGGCATCCAGCCGCAGAAACCATGTTGTATCAG
Source organism: Octopus sinensis (assembly GCF_006345805.1). Taxonomy (NCBI): domain Eukaryota; kingdom Metazoa; phylum Mollusca; class Cephalopoda; order Octopoda; family Octopodidae; genus Octopus; species Octopus sinensis. The sequence continues at coordinate 26,430,371 of NC_043000.1, read as the reverse complement.
ACGATTGGATCCCGGTGCAGCTCTCCGGCTTACCATTTCTTGTCAGGCCATCCAACCCACGCCGAAATGAAAAACGGACCTCAATGATGATGACGATTACGATAACGATAATGTGTGTGTATGTATATGTATGTCTGTCTGTCTGTCTGTATGTATGTATGTATGTCTTTTCTAATTTTTAATTATTATAAATCTAACACAGAGGAGGGAGCTGGTTTTCAACAAAGATACAAGGGATGTAGTTAACACAGACAAATTCACATTTGGAACTTAAGCAAAGTCTTGCATATGATTACTATTCCACTCAAAGATTGCACTTGTAATGTACAAATCAGCCGGTCAGCTTCTCTTCCTGAAAATCCCAGTATGTATGTATGTATGTATGTATGTATGATGTATAATTACATTCGTACATACACATAGACGCAGGAGTGGCTGCGTGGTAAGTAGCTTGCTAACCAACCACATGGTTCCGGGTTCAGTCCCACTGCGTGGCACCTTGGGCAAGTGTCTTCTGCTATAGCCCTGGGCCGACCAATGCTTTGTGAGTGGATTTGGTAGACGGAAACTGAAAGAAGCCTGTCGTATATATGTATATATATATATGTGTGTGTGTGTGTGCTTGTGTGTCTGTGTTTGTTCCCCTAGCATTGCTTGACAACCGATGCTGGTATGTTTACTTCCCCGTCACTTAGCGGTTCGGCAAAAGAGACCGATAGAATAAGTACTGGGCTTACAACGAATAAGTCCCGGGGTCGATTTGCTCGACTAAAGGCGGTGCTCCAGCATGGCCGCAGTCAAATGACTGAAACAAATAAAAAAGAGAAAAAGAGAATATGAAATATTTAAAATATGCATGTGGGTATATACATGTGCACGCGCATGCGTTCAAAAATACACACAGGGAAAAAGATGGAGAGAGAGGGACGGTGGAGAGTAGATAGATAAGGAAATAAGATCGTTATTTATTATGAACAGATTCTTTTGTGAGGATAAAGAGCCGAGATAGTGATACAAGAGAATTGGCAAGGAATGAAACTACCTCCCATAGAAGCAATGTCGCGTCGTTGTTGTTGCTGTTGCTGCTGCTGTTATAGATGTTGTTGTTGTTGGCGTCGTCGTCGTCGTAATGGCGATGGTAATTTACAAAAATTAGTGTGTAAAGGAAAACAGAAATAGTTTCCGAAAAAAGAATGATAAAAAGGAGAATGGTAGAAAATATGATTAATTAACAGAAAGACAAAGAATAATTAAAGAGTCGACGGTTGTTTTGTTGGTTTTTGGTTTGTTTTCGCCTCAGAATGGTAATATTGTTCTTTAAGAACAACAAATTTAGCATGTTTTTTTTTCGTAGGTTCTTTAATTTTTTATTTGTTTTTGCTTTTGATATATTTGTTTCTTTCTTTTTCTCTATTTTGTGTTGCTGTTGTTGTTGTTGTTGTGTTGTTGTTGCGGGAAGTGCAGTTTTATCATTCCACCGTTAATCTTAGACGTAAAAGCTGTCTTTCTCTTCTTCGCCATTTTCTCCACTCCTAATTACCGCTTTCTTTCCTCCTCTTTTTTATCCTTCTCTCAACCATTCTCCCTCTCTCTCTCTCTCTCTCTCTCTCTCTCCCTCTTTCTTTTACCGTCTCTTCATTTTATTTTATTTATTTATTTACCATTCATCATTTCTGATACGTTTTTTTGTTCATTTTCTTTTCACAATTCAAATATGGCAACGACCAAAATAAAAACAACAAAAAAATTAAATAAAACTATAAATATAAGACAAGAAAAACGGAAAGAACCAAGAAAGCGAAGAAGCGAGAATTTGTCTTTTAGTGTTCCCTTAAACCAAGGGTTACCCAGATATCCCACGCCCCATCCATGTATATCAATTGCGCATTGATAGCTAAACAATATGTGCACGCTGTTTAGACTTCACGCACGCATTAACAACAGCTAGTAAACACTTCAAGCATATATTTAAAATGAGGATTTGTGCGTTGCGCGCTGTCTGTGCTGGTACACAAGCATGCTAGCAGTGCATATATATGTATATATATATATATATAAATACACACACATAAATACACACACACACACATACACACACACACATGCACACATACACACATACACACCACACACACCACACCACTGAAATACACATGAGCAGCAAAGCACATGCAATTGCGCGCAGACATACATACATACATACATACATACGTAGGCATACATACATACATACATACATACAAAATACATATATACATACATATTACATACATACATACATACCATATACATACTATATACATACATACATACATACATACATATATACAACATATAATACATATATACATACATACCTATACATACATACATACATACATACATAATACTATACAACATACATACATACATATATACATACATATATACATACATATACATACATATATACATACATACCATATACTACATACATACATACATACATACATACATACTAATATAATACATACATACATACATATATACATACATACATACATACATATATACACACATACATACATACATAATACATACATAATACATATATTACATACATACATACATACCTACATACATAGTACGTACATACATATGTACATACATACGTACGTACATACATATGTAACATACATACATACATACACAACATACATCACATAATACATACATACATACATACATACACACATACATACATATTTACGGGCATGCGTGTGAATACGGTTCTCATTCAGCGCAAATACTCACACACGCACACACATTTTTATATATATAAGCTTTTGTTATTAATAATCGGGAAGGGTTGAAGAGTGACTCAAGGGCCAAGTGTTTCGTGCGTTGGCACTTATCAAGTTTGATTAGTGCCAATACTCGAGACACTCGGCCGTTGTGCCAATCTGTAACTTCGGCTGATTATTAAAAGAAACGTATATACGCTCATGCTTTGAATTCTAGTTTTTCTGGTTGCATCACTAAACCTGATAGAAAGAGATTGAGAGAGAGAGAGAGAGAGAGAGAGAGAGAGACTGAGAGGAACATAGAGAGGGAGATAGATAGATAGATATAGACAGACAGACAGATAGAGAGAGAGTGAGTGAGCGAGTGAGAGACATACATGTCTTGTATATTATATACTTGTATATATATATATATGTATGTATGTGTGTATGTATGTATGTGTGTATGTATGTATGTGTGTATGTATGTGTGTTTGAATGTATGTGTGTATGTATGTATATATGTATGTATGCTATATCTATATATGTATGTATGTGTGTATGTATTATGTATGTATGTGTGTATGTATGTATTTATGTATGTATGCATGTATATATGTATTATATGCTTGTCTGTATATGTATGTGTGTATGTATGTATATATATATTATATCTATATATGTATGTATGTGTGTTTGTATGCGTGTATGTATGTATGTGTGTATGTATGTATGTACGTATATACGTATTATTTGCTTGACTATGTATGTGTGTATGTATGTATGCATGCATATATGTATTATATGCTTGTCTATGTATGTATTGTGTATGTATGTTTGTATGTATTCATGCATGTATGTATGTATGTATGTACGTGTGGGTTCATGGTTTATGGCGTCTACATACATTGATATTGCTTGATTAACATCATGGATAATCTTATTAGACAAGGATAAGAATTAATGGTTTCTAGTTTTGGGAGAGGTTCTGTGGCATATATGCACGTCAATATGTGTTTGCAATCGCATACTCACATACACATACACTCACAAGCACGCGCATGCGCATTTACATAAATATGTATGTAGATTCGTGAACAAATATTCTGGTTATGCAGTTTAAGCTTGTCGAAAACTATCTTGTCTAGACGTACGTGTCTTTAAGTGCTCGAGTGCAAGTGTGTATATATATATTCGTAATGAGATAAAAAAAAAACGAAGGCTGCGTAGATTTTATAACGTTTGCCACAAAACCACACACACTTATATATACATATATATATAATATATATATATATATATATGCATAAGCGGGCTTCTTTCAGTTTCCGTCTACCAAATCCACTCACAAGGCTTTGTCCAATGTGTCACGCAGCGGGAGTGAACCATGTGGTTGGTAAGCAAGCTACTTATCACACAACCACGCATGCCCCTATATATATATATATATATATATATACATAAATGGAGAAAAAAAGGCATAGAGGACAATAAAACATTCGGACAGATAGACGATAGAAAGGCGGACAAGAGAAACAACAATTAGAAGTACAGGCTAAGAAAAAGACGGGTCATCTTGGCCTTCTTTCCTTAGTGAAGTGCAGGAAGTCACGACAGTTTCGGGCATATATATATATATATTATATATATATATATATATATATATATATACATGTGGGGGATGAGGTGCATATATAATTTGTGCGTTGTAGTTAGAACCTCTATGGTACCGGCCATGACGGAGCATTGCTTTCAAAACACATCTTTAACTGGTGTAACTGGTCGATTGACGGCTAATGTCGTCCTCGTTAACTTCCATTTTGTTTCGTGTCTCACCTTCTGCGTTCAAATTACATTGTGTCACATGTATTGTTTGCTTTTTGTTTTTGTTGTTATTTTTGTATTTCGCTTGTTTGCTTTGCTTTGTTTTTTTGTTTGTTTTGTTTTTGTTTGTTTTGTTTTTGTTTGTTTTTTGTTTTTTTGTTATTCCCGCTTAACATACAACAAAACAACAATTACTTTTCTCTCTCTGATTGCAAAACTGATTCCTTCCTCGGAATGATTGATTAAGTCACATATTAAATTCCAATCGATTAGTTTTGTACACTGTGATATCTTGTTACAAGAAGTCCTCATCTGCCTCGGGCTTCTGTGAAGAAGAAATGCGAAGATTTAGACATGTTTTCACTGTTTCTCTCTCTCTCTCTCTCTCTCTCTCTCTCTCTTCCTTTCTCTCTCTCTCCCTTTCTTTCCATCTCTTCCTTTTGTTCTCTCTTCTCATCCCTCTCCTTTCCCCGACTCCCTCATCCTCTCTTTCTCCTCGTCTTCCTTCTCTCTTTCGCTTCCGCTTCCACACTCTCCCTTCCTCTTCCTCATCATCCTCTTTATCTCCTCCTCCTCCTTTCTCTTACTCCTCCTTCCTCTCTCTCTCTCTCTCTTTCTTCCTCCTCTCTTTTTCATCTAACTTTCTCCTTCGTTAGTCTCTGTGCACCTCCCTCTGTTTTCTGCTTCTTTTTTCTCTCATTTTTCCTTTCCTGTACTTATTTTAATTATTTGATTGCGTTCATGCTGGAGCACTGCCAATCAGATCAATGCCAGTACTTATCTAAAGTCCTGCACTTATTTTACTAGTCTGTTTCTGTCGAAACACTATCGAG
>NC_043000.1:26407452-26419952 GCF_006345805.1 Octopus sinensis | reverse complement strand
TGTACTTAAATGTGTCTATGAGTGCTCGCGCGCCTCTATCCATGTTTCGTAGTTTATCGAATTTCTTGTCTATTTTGATATTGTGCTGCGAAAACTGTCTTTTAGACTGTCAGTGATGGCTCCACAGATTTTGCTAGTTCTTGTTTATATTTTTCCTTTTTACTTATTGCATTGAAGTTCTTCCTTTTTCTTTCTTATATGTTGCAATGTGCCTGTTACATTTTTACTGTTCTTTAAACTTCACGACAGTCCACATTCAGAATATATTATTTCCGGTGTCATAACTCCTAACTTCCTTTTTGCCTCTAACATTCCGATATCGTGATTTCTGTTATTTTATTTCATTCTCGCTCAAACCTTTAGTTTTTTTTTTCATTTTCTGGTTGTTATTTTTTTTTTCCGACTCTGTTGACATATATAATGTATAGAGTCTTGCGATTATATATACTCACATGTAGGCGTGTATGCATCACGTGTGATTATGTGTGTTGGTACGGTGCATGCGTGTAAAACATAACTCACCATGAACATCGCAAACACGACTAAAGTGTGACTAGCGACAAGAAGAATCTTTTACTTCGAAAATTTATATATAAAATCTACTGTATTATGGAATACGTATTTTCCTCATTTGTAAATTCACAGTCTCACACACATACACACACACATAGTTATACATATCAGAAAATGGATGTAATAACAAGGAGAAACTCGTGGTTTTCGCTGGTATGCCTTTAATTTAATAGGAGAATCAGGTATGAAATGTTCCTTTACGCATCGGATGCTGACTCAAAAAATCATCAAGTATATATTTTACACAATTACATACACACAGATAACAAAGAAGGAGGAAGCAGAGATGAATGCTACCTTCATCTCAGCTTCTTCCTTCCTATATAACCTAAACTACGGTTTACCAACCGAAACACCTGCTACCGTACTACATTACAAAAGACTATACCTACCCAGGTAATAACCAGGAGAGCGACTTTTAATTATCCCTTAGAGGTATTAAATCCTCTAAATGATACCTACATTATATGTGTGTGTGGTCTGTGTGTGGCGTGTGTGTATACATATATTTATATAAATATATTTTCCAACTCATAATTTTTGTCACGTGGGTGTATACTGAATCTTTAGCATTTTTGGACCTTGTATATATATATAAATCTAATATATAATATATATAGTATATATATATATATATATATATATATATATATATATATATATATATTCTTTTACTCTTTTACTTGTTTCAGTCATTTGACTGCGGCCATGCTGGAGCACCGCCCTTTAGTCCGGGAGAATCGCCCCAGGACTTATTGTTTGTAAGCCTAGTAGTACTTATTCTATCGGTTCTCTCTTGACGAACCGCTTATGTTACGGGGACGAAAAAACACACCAGCATCGGTTGTCAACCAATGTTGGTGGGGGGGCCAAACCTTAGACACACAACATACAACACCACATTATATATATATATATATAATATATATATATATATATATATATATATATACACACACACACGACGGGCTTTTAGTTTCCGTCTACCATATCCACTCACAAGGTTCTGGTCGGCCCGAGGCTATAGTAGAAGACTAGTACAAGGTGTCACACAAGGGAACTGAACCTGGAACCATGTGATTGGGAAGCAAGACTCTTACCACACACCTACTTTTGCACCTAGTTAGGTATTAAACAGGTAAAATCGTTGGAGTAATTTTTTTTTCACGGTTCGTAACATTCTGAGTTCAAAAGCGACCGTAGTCTAACATTCACCACCTCAGGGTCAATAGCATAATGTAGCAGTCAAATCCTGAGATCGATATAATCGATTATTCACTGATTCTAAATCTCTGGCCTTGTGTCAGTACCATCGTAGGAGATGAATGCTAATGGTCTTTGATATAATACTTTATATAAAGGAGTAGTTAAATCCAAGTGTAAGTGGCAATATAATAGGAGAATCAGGTATGAAATGTTCCTTTGCGCATCGGATGCTGACTCAAAAAATCATCAAGTATATATTTTACACAATTACATACACACAGACGCGCACGCACACACACTCATACACACACACACACACACACTTACACACGCACACACATATATATATATACATATAATATACAATATTTATTTAATTATAAGTAAATTTAAAGTGAATAATTAATCATTTTTCCTTTATGAGGTTTTTTCACGCTGATTACTTGATACATTCTTATAAAGACTATCTTATAAGTTGTAATATATAATATATATATATATATATATATATATACCCACACACAAATGTGGTGTGTGCATATGATGGATTTTGTAGCCTTGCTTATGTAACTAACACAGATTAAGAAACAGCTGTCAACTTATGGAATAAAAATCTATTCTCTCACTTCTCTTATTTGGTCAATAGATATACATACATACCTATTGCTGCTGCAAATGGATTTGAAATCACTAAGCATCAGTTCTCGTAATCTCATACATTCATACATATCGTACTTATCTGTTTATATCTGACAAGAATAATTTCCGAAGTCTCTAATGTGTATACGAAAGAGAAAGAGTGCGGGTGCATATATCTATGTGTAGAGATGTATGTATGTATGTATGTATGTATGTATGTATGTATGTATGTATGTATGTATGTATGTATATAAGCGTGCTTGTGCGGGGGCATGAGTGTGTGTTTTGTGAATGTGTCGGTTTGAAGAATGTTTGTGTATGTGTGTAGCTGAGGGAAATGCTGTTGATGGATTTAAGACTTATATAAGACTTTAAAGCGACCTCTTACAAGCTAAGCACGTACTTATGTTTCTTTTGTCCAAGTTCTGTCTGCAAGGCCTCAAAATCTCGTCTGACCTCCCGTATAGTCAGTCTTTTGATTGACCAACTAAGACATTCGGCAAGCTGTAGTGGTTATTGGTTTCTTTGTTTGTTTGAGTCACTTTTTACAAGTGGAATATCGTATATTTATAAATACATCTCCATGCAATGTCTCCCTCCCCTTCTCTGTCTCACCTTTCTCCCGCCCCATATATATATATATAATTATATATATATATAATATATAATATATATATATATCTAATATATATATATATATATATATATAAATAGATAGATAGATAGATAGATATAGATAGATATACATAGATATAGATATAGATAGATAGATAGACATAGATACAGATAGATAGATAGATAGATAGATAGATAGATAGATAGATCCGTGCGTGCGCATGAAGATTGGTAGAGTTTTTATTATGTCAAGTAGTATTTATTTCGTGTTTCAGCGATCTGAGTTCAAATCCCACTAGGGTCGCCTTTGTTTTTATTCTTTCGGGATCGATATATTACCAAACAATCTAGAATCGATTCTTCTTCTTTCTCGTTTCTCTTTTTTTTCTTTTTTTTTACTTTCTCTTAGAGAGAAATTGGCTGCGTTCACACTTGGAGGGGCCGGTTTATACCAGTCATTGCAATATTACGCTTTATAAGTGTGTGTGTATGTGTGTGTGTCTATGTATGTGTGTGTGTGTGTTCGCGCAGTATGTCATTGTGTCAGCTACAAAGTCGCAAGCAGAAGTGCAACGAAAATACCAACCCTATTCTCGCAGAGAAATCATTTATTATGTAGGTGGTGTTTTGGGCGGACGGTACACCTTCGAAGTCTTCGAATGCTAAACGATTGAAAGCACAAGCCTGAAGCGGTTCACCGACGTAACCCCGATCTCCCCTCCCCGTACACACACACTCCTTTACACAACATAGTCATTGAATGCATTTCTCCACCTGTCTCTATCAATCTATTTATCTATCTATCTATCTATCTATCTATCTGTTTCTTTTTTTTCTCTCTTTCCACTTCCCCGTTGATGAATGTTTTCCCCTCTTTTTGTATTTTGCGGTGATAGAAGTTATTGATTTAATGTATCTCTTGTGCCTAACACTTTCTCTGCCTTTCTCTCTCTCTCTCTCAAACACACACACCCACTCCCCTCCACACACACATATACACACACACTGTCTTCAGCTCTTCTCTCTCTGGTTGATTCTGTCGCTCGTTGACAAGGCAGATGTCAATGGTATTGGTAGCTTTAAGCCATTCCTCTGACACAACCTTAACACCTCATATAAATGTGTATGGGTGGGTGGGTGTGTATTATTTAACAGATTGCATAGCCTCGTGAAATCACAGTATCATAACACACACACACACACACACACACCACACACACACACACACTCACATACACACACACACACAAATACGAAGAAATGATGAAAAGTTCCAAGCTTTGGGTAAAAGAAAATACAGGAGAATCGGTTATTTATGATTTTTTCAACATATTCCTCTCTCAGATCCTTAGACTTATTGCAGCGCTACTTCAGTGTTTTCCTAAGCCCTGTAAAAGAACTCGGAAGATTGGGTCTCCAACCAGAGCTTTCGCGACACCCTTGAAGTTAGTAACTTTTTTAGCACACACCCCCCCTCGTACATATACCCAAACAGGCCTTTCGTGAGACATGGCCCGAGTGCTTGCAAAAGAGTGGATTCCTTCGCTAGTGTCACACAAGCACTAGGTGGTTGTTGTTAAAGTATGTGACGGAGTAAGTCAAACTGGAGCAGTTGGATTCGAACTCAGAACGCAGAGCATCCTAGTTGTTCTAAGGAATCTAACATCTGACACCTTAGATTCTTGACAGGTTATCGGCTCCAGGACAATGACAGACAAATTTGATTATATATATATATTATATATATATATATATATATATATATATTATATATATATATATATATATATATTATATATATATATATATATATATATATATTATTATATTATATATATATAATATATATATATATATATTATATATTATATATATATTATATGCAGGAGAGTGGCTGTGTGATAAGTAGCTTGTTTACTAACCACATGGTCAGGTTCAGTCCCACTAGGTGGCATCTTGGCCAAGTGTCTTCTAGTATAGCCACGGGCTGACCAAGGCCTTGTGAGTGGATCTGGTTAACGGAAACTGAAAGAATCTCGTCCTATATATATATGTGTGTGTGTTTGTCCCACCCACACACCCATCACTTGACAAGCGATGTTGGTGTGTTTACGTCCCGTAACCAAGCGGTTCGGCAAAAAGAGACCGATAGAATAAGTACTAGGCTTACAAAGAATAAGTCCTGGGGTCGATTTGGTCGAATAAAGGCGGTGCTCCAGCATGACCACAGTAGAATGACTGAAACAAAAGAATGAAAGAGAATATATATATAAATAAATATATAATATATAATATATCTAATATATATATATATATAATATATATATATATATATATACTCTGTATGTGTGTGTGTATTTAAATATATAATTATATAATTATAATGCAAGTAGATAATCTACAATTTCTCCTGCATCATTTTCAATATATTTACTGTTTTCCTTGTAATAAAGTTATCTGTTACTTAAAGATTTATGGCCTAATTAATACAAAGTGTGCGCGCTCTTTGATCATTAGGTCATAATTCCGGTCCTTGGTCTAGGATATTACTTGTGTCCTTCAGCAATGCACACTATTTCTTGTAACTTGAGTCTAGTCAACCGAAATTAAGTATCAGCCAAGTGCTGATGCAGAAATACCCCCCTCTCTCTCTCTCTCTCATTCACTCACTCAGCTGTTACAGCCTCGACGTTCTGCTGGTTCCAGGAAATAAAAATGAGAGTTGAGAGACTCTATATCTGTTTGCGACTACTTACGTACTTTAAACATTCAGCGAAACCATGATATCGCGAGTATAGAAATTTGGTTATTGATGTGTGATAGGGTTCTAAAAAGAATATAATTAGTCGGAAAAGTTATTTGGTGAGCAGATTTCAACAGCATATTACTTTAGGTCTGAAATAATTTATTGTAAATAAAATTCAAATACCCACGCATGAGATCAAAAACAATTCCATATAAATATTTTGTAGCAGCATGGTCCTCAACCTTTACCTAATATGTATGTATGTCATTGTTTAGTATTTATTTCAAGATTTCTTACCAATACAGAAAGAGTCGGTTTCAAACATAGATTGAAGGGTCCTTCATTGGAATTTAAACATCAGCAACAGGGTGTTTTTGTATGTATGTATGTATGTATGTATGTATGTACGTTTGTATTTGTCATCGCTTAACTTAGTTTAAGTAAAATAATCCAATATAGAAAGTACCAGACTTAAAAGAAAAACATGAGCACTGGTGTCGATTTGTTCAGCCAAAATCCTTGAAAACGATTTCCCCAGCATGACCGCAGTCCACTAAAACAAGTAAAAGTTCAAAAATAGGGACTGGATATTATAATCAAATGACATTTAAGTGAACAGGCAACAAGTTCCATGAATAGCAAGACGCATAAAGCTTTATTCATCTTTATATTCTTTTCTACTCTAGGCACAAATCCCGAAATTTTTGGGAAGGAGGTTAGTCAATTAGATCAACACCAGTACGAAACTGGTACTTAATCTATCGACTCCGAAAGGATGAAAGGCAAAGTCGACCGCGGCGGAATTTGAACTCAGAACGTAACAGCAGACGAAATACCTATTTCTTTGCTACTCACAGGGGGCTAAACACAGAGAGGACAAAAAAGGACAGACAAACGGATTAAGTTAATTATATTGACCCCAGTGCATAACTAGTACTTATTTAATCGACCCCGAAAGGATGAAAGGCAAAGTAGACCTCGGTGGAATTTGAACTCAGAAAGTAGCGGCAGACCAAATACGGCTACGCATTTCGCCCGGCGTGCTAACGCTTCTGCCAGCTCGCCGCCTCTTTATTCATCTATATATTAATTCAATATAATCATATTAGCGGCAGGTCCAATTATATTGTTTAATTAATCATGTAATGATGCACTAATTGATTTAATTTAGATTAAGTTTTAACTTATTGATCTTTCTTGCTTGTTTGATTTGGGGGGTGGGGGTGGCGGAGGAGTTGGGTTTTTTTTGTTTGTTTATCTGTTGTTTTTTGTAGAATGATATCGATTATTGATCTAGAGGTTAATGTTTTAATATTATTTCTCCGAGTTAAGAAAACGAGAACATACTTTCCTTTCCTTTGGTATTACACAGGTAGATTTACCATAGATATCTTACACCGAAACTGCACTAACTATCACAGTGTCGGTTACGACGACGAGGTTTCTAGTCAATCCAATCAACGGAACAGCCTGCTTGTGAAGCTGACGTGGAAGTGGTTGAGTACTCCATAGACACGCGTGCCCTTCACGTAGTTCTCGGGAGATTCAGCATGACACAGAATGGGGCATGGCTGGCCTTTTGAATTACAGGTATTACTCATTTTAGCCATCTGAGAGGACTGAGGCAACCTGAAATAAAGTGCCTTGCTCAAGAATACAACGCACCACCGGGAATCGAACTCACGACCTTACGATCGTGATCGTGAGCTGAACACCCTAACCACTAAGCCACGTGCCTTCAAAATCTACACTAACAAGCTTTTTATCGATGCCGGGAATCACTCAATGACATAAAAAAAATAATTTACTATTTACAGGTTGAAAGCTAACGATGGTGCCTGTATGTGTTCGGTCAATCTGCTAGAAATAGCTGCCAACAATCTTTCGTATCACACCCTATTGTCTTGATTTCCTCCAGGTACAGAAAACATGGTTTGGTCAGTGTTAGAATGTCTTTGATCATAAATGTGCAGTCAGAGTTGACCTGTGTCTAAGGAACAACATTATCGCTTCTTCCTACAAGTCGGATAACTATTTCTAGCTACGATGCAAGGCTAAATACTCGGATGAAATTTCACCCCTAAAGGCAGTAAACTGTTATTTTTGTATCAATTTTATCCTACCTTAAAACAGTTCTTACATCTATATCAAATTCATCTTAGATTGAAGTACACATGGCAATGTATCAACTTGATTTTTTACATCGAAGCAGTTCTTAACTTTCTATCAAAGTTATCTTACCCTGAAGTAGCTCTTACATCTGCATCAAACTGATTGTACCTTAAAGCATCAAACTGATTGTACCTTTGTATTAACTTTATCTTACCTTGAAGCGTATATGGCGTTGTATCAACTTGATCTTACTTTAAAGCAACCCTAAACTTTACATCGTACTGTGAAGCATATCTTCCCTATGTATCAAGCTGATATCATCTCGAAACAGCTCTTAACTTTGTACGAGCTTGATCTTACAGAGAAGCATATCTTACCTTTGTATCAAGTTGATCTTATCTTGAAGAAGCCCTTACTTTTAAATAAATCTGTTGTATTAGTTCTGCGATGCACTATCAAGCGTGGAAACTTTAATCATGAATATGAAATATGAATTATCAAAAATCATTCAGTGATTACTAAGAGTGGGCCAGTTTGTGAAAATTAAAAGGAAACATACGGACGTCCACTCACAATATACTCGATTCCCATAATCAATATTGAACATCGGTCAAAATACGTCAGAATCAATCCGAAACAATCGTTGAATCGATAATCTTGCAATAACATTGATCATTTTCAAAAGATAATGGTGAAGTATGTCAGCCAAGCTAGTCATGTTAAAATATCTAACACACTTGTCAAGGCTCAGCAAGAAAATTATATTTGGCTCATGACAGCCGATCATATAATTTTGTTAATCGGAATATCCGACATTTTAAAGCAAACAAAAATTAAATGAATATAATAAAAAAAAATAAATATAATTGTAGATATGTAGACGCACAAAGCAACTGACAAGATCTATTGACTGCGCATATACACACTGGGTTTGAAATACACTAAATATTTTGTAGGGGAGGAATTCATAATTCATTTAGAAGGATATGTAAAGATGTGTAGTCAGACGGAGCGACAATCAGTGCAGTTAATCAGCTTGATTTAATTATGCAGTCGGCGATCAAAATACCAAAGCCATCTGTTAAAATTAGCTCCTCTTTTATTCTTATTGATCAAAATAAATTTAATTCTGATCCGCATACATACTGACGCGCGCACACACCAGAGACGCAATCAAACACGTATATGTGTACACACAAACAATTGCAAACAGATATTCACCAACAAACAGCAGAATATATACACACATTTACATGCACACATCATACAAAAAACGTACGTAAGATTCATAATACTCATCTTCATATTATCTTCATAAGCCTTTCCAACCGTGACAACCGTGCTTTTTAGGGGCTATGTCTAGGATTATATTATCCAAAGTATGTTTTCCTTATCTAAGACGAAAGGCAATGTGGCCAGGAAATTTTAGCCGTTATTTCTAGGAGGTCAAGAGATCCCACAAAATTGATTTAGTTGACGATCATGGGCCGTCGCTCACGAGTTCTTAGTTATGGCTTATTTCAAGTTCATATATATCAGAGCATTAGCGGCGTTCCCACCACCAAATGGACAGGGCGAGTATCTTACTACAGCAACGATGAAATCATAAACGCATTTACATAAATGTAAGGTGCGTTTGTGTGTGTGTGTGTGTGTGTATGTGTGTGTGTGTGTGTGTGTGTGTGTGTGTGCGTGTGTGTGTGTGTGTGTAGATGTGTGTGTTTGTGTGTGTTTCACAATGGTGCTGACGTCATATACATGCGTCAACGTTTTAGAGTGTCTTCTGCTATAGCCTCGGGTCGACCAAAGCCCTGTGATTGGATTTGGTAGACGGAAACTGAAAGAAGCCCTTCATATCTACATGTGTGTGTGTGTTGGTGCATTTGCGCCCCCGTAACTTAGCGGTTCGGCAAAACAGACCGATAGAATAATTACTAGGCTTACAAAGAATAACTCCTAGAGTCAATTTGTTCCAATAAAGGCGGTGCTCCAGCATAGCCGCTGTCAAAAGAGTGAAACAATTAGAAGAATAAAAGAATAATATGTAAATATGTATGTGTATATATAAGTATGCATGTATATATATATATATATATATATATATATATATATATATATATAATATATATATATATATATATATATGCACACGTTCATTCCTCTTAGATTGACTTTCAGTCTTTTGGGTGTAATAATAGGTAAGTGGAAACTATAAAGAAACTTGTTGAATTTATTGTACTTGTAAATCAAGGATCACGTTGATTCTACTCGAGAATTAGTTAACATTACACGTGTCTTCGGAATACTCAGCCACTTCGAATTTAATTCAATGAGAAAGTTGTTCAGTTGATCGAACAAGTCGGTACTCCTATATTGGTTTTAACGGAAGTGTCTTTCATGTCGTATGTTAGCAGCGTATGAAGAATCTATTATCAAGATGTGGATAGTTTTAATATTATTTTATATTGAGTAAAGCTGTATATTAATGATAACTGAGCAATATGTTATAGTAAATTAACTTCATTGTAATGTTTAAATATTATTTCATGGTCATTTTCGAGCGCAGTTTTCGCATTATTTCTATGAAACATGTAACCTTCATACAATTATGCGCAAAGACATTTGACATGAAATTTATGAGCAAAGCATGAGATGATAAGTTATGTAAATGGCATAGAGATCTAACGACCAGTAACTAGATTATTGGTCAAGAAATATGAAGGTCTGACATAATATTAATGATTCATAGGTTTTGGTCTTGTATTATTACATTAACAACCAATGTGCTTGGGGAATTGTTGCGACATTAATGAAGAAACAGAGCGTAAGAGTTAGTGTCGCCTCTATAATGGCTATACTTAACTTATTAATATATAACTGAGGTTCCGGTCAGTCGCGGAGATTAGGTGTGAGCACATCATCAACTTAACGCTTCCTACAAGTCTTAGGCCAATGTAGAGTTTATGAAACATTGGCTAGTCCTATAGGCGCAGGAGTGGCTGTGTGGTAAGTAGCTTGCTTACCAGCCACATGGTTCCGGGTTCATGTCTCACACGGTCTATCTACCTATCTATCTATTTTTATTTATTTATGCGCCCTTTTCAAGCCTAGCCAGGCTCATGGGCCTGGTTTCCCGGTTTCTGTGGCATATGTGTTCCCCCTACCTGGACGGGGTACCAGTCCATCGCAGCGTTACTCAAGAAACAGGAAGAAAGAGTGAGAGAAAGTTGGGGCGAAAGAGTACAACAGGGGTCGCCACCACCCCCTGCCGGAGCCTCGTGGAGCCTTTTTAGGTATTTTCGCTCGATAAACACACACAACGCCCAGTCTGGGAATCGAAACCGCGATCCTTCGACCGCGAGTCAGCTGCCCTAACCACTGGGCCAATGCGCCTCCATCTGTCTGTCTATACCTTGAGGTATTCCGCTAAGTCTTCATTATCACTTTATCTTCCGCTAGAGTGGAGTTTGCCTTTCATCCTTCCAAGGTTGATAAAATATAGTACCCGTCAAATATTGGGGTAGTTATAATCAAGAATTGTTACCCCAAATTGTGTAACTTGGTGTCAACATTCGAACTCATTATAGAAAATTATAGCATTGTTACATGTAGTGCCATGTGGCGTTTAGGAAAATCCTTTCACTATATTTATTCAAAGGTCTCTCATCTATATAAGAAAGTGCTACGAGGCTACCAGGACACTTCAAAGGTACAACTGTATTTCGGTAGATGTGTAAATTTATGCATCTGTACCAAGGCGTTTGTGAGTTTGGAGAGTTTTCCGCAGGGAGTAGAGACTGATGTTTGGGCAGTGCCCTTTCGTCCGAGAGAAAAGAAAAAAAAAACAATGACTTTGTCTGTCTCTCTTTTCCCCGTCTGTCTCTCTCCCTCTCTCTTTATTTCTCTCTGTCTTTCTCATACAGAGGCTAGCATAATCTCAAAACGTCAAATTCCTTCTCGTCCCATCGCATACGTACTTCACTATTTAACTTTTATCGGTGCACATCAGCACCGGTTCCCCTTTCATGTAAGTCTGTTAGAATCTTCATATATGTATCCACCTCAGATGATATTACGTACTTGCCTATCATCGACTTTACAACTACACTTGTTATTTGTTATTTACGTATGTTTTCTCTCTATATATACATAATTGTCTGTGTGTCAAAATCAGTATAGTTTTTATTATATCGTTGCCTATGTGTTTCTTTATATATCTGCATATGTATGTGACTAGGTCAGAATATTTGTGTGTTGTGTGTGCGCCTGCTTCTACGTGTATGCTTTCTGTATGTGTATGTAAGCCAGAATGTCTGAACATCTCTGAAACATGAGTATTGAAACCATTTCTTTATTAGATATAGATAAATCTATTTTTCTATTTTTCTATTTTTTCTCTCTTCCTTTTCTTTTTTTTTTACGTCTACTTAAAGAATCCTAATGACTGTATGAGGATGATAGAGGATCCTTAACTTAAACGTTTTAAGTCGCATTGAATAGGGAATATTTGTGATAAATGGGGGACATTTATAATAGCTGTCCTCTCACAACCCATAGTCTAAGACACGGATTACAAAAATACGAATGAAATAACAGGATTAATGGCAGA
>NC_043000.1:26392452-26399952 GCF_006345805.1 Octopus sinensis | reverse complement strand
TTTTTTAAATAATCGTTTCGAATTTTTTGGTAGCAATAATAATGCTTTTTGGAAGAAAGCCAGAAATTTTGAAGGAAACGGGTTAGTCGATACCATCACCCTCCGTACATAACTGGTACTTTATTTTGTGTATACATTATGTATGCTTTTATAAGGTAACTCCAACTAGTTAAGCCAGAGCATGTCACGTTAAAAATTGAAACTATATATTTAGACTATATTAGGGCATATGAAGACAGCAAGCTGGCAGAAACGTTAGCACGCCGGGTGAAATGCTTAGCGGCATTTCGTCTACCGTTACGTTCGTTCAAATTCCACCGAGGTCAACTTTGCCTTTCATCCTTTCGGGGTCGATTAAATAAGTACCAGTTATGCACTTGGATCGAAATAATTGACTTAATCCGTTTGTCTGTCCTTGTTTGTCCTCTCTGTGTTTAGTACCTTGTGGGTAGTAAAGAAATAGGTATTTCGTCTGCCGCTACGTTCTGAGTGCAAATTCCGTTGAGGTCGACTTTACCTTTCAACCTTTTGGGGCCGATAAATTAAGTACCAGTTGCGTACTGGGTTCGCTCTAATCAATTATCCCCTTCCTCAAAATTTCGGTCTTTGCGCCTAGAGTAGAAAAAGAATATTAGGATATATGTACCATCTCTGCAGCCTATTTCTCATAAAAATGAAAGATTATTATTATTAAAATCTGACTTCTTTTTTTTATTTTCCATTCAGTCATCTCTCTCTCTCTCTCTCTCTCTCTCTCTCTCTCTCCTCTCTCTCTCTCTCTCTCTCTGTCTCTCTCTGTCTCTCTCTCTCTCCTCTCTCTCTGTTTGTATACAAGGCAGGCATTGCACACCTTGTATTTCTGCACGAATCACCACTTTACGATCTGATTCCAAATTCCATCGAAGTCAACTTTCACCTATATATATTTCCTCAATTCCTAAAATGAAAATATAAACTCACTTCAAGCTTAGATGTTTGTTTATAAAACTGTTCTCTCTCTCATATATATATATATATATCTATATATATATATATATATATATATATATATATATATATATATAATATATATATATATATATATACCACTTTAAATAAAGCCCTTGATTCAATAGCACCGTGTACAAACTATACTTGGAATGACCAATTTTAGATACTATTGGATTTTACTCACAAGGTATTGGAATCTTATTATGTATACCATTCTGCCTAAATAATGGTTCTATAAAAGCAAAATCTCTGCATATCTCACATCTATTTTCATTCCTCCACTTCACTCTCTATTTCGTATCTTATCTAGATTAACTATTGCTTAATCATTTTCTCACACCGTCTCCGTTGAAGGGATATAATAAATATCCTGCAAACAGCTATATGACCTTCTATTTATGAATATTCTAAAATCTTTACAGCCTTGGTTTTTTTATCTCATTCTGAATATATATATATATATATATTATATATATATATATAATGTAAAAGCTGACCTTGCTGAGATTTGAAAACAAATCGCAAAGAGCCGGAAAATATATCACGAGGCATTTTTGTCCAATGTTCTAATAATTCAGTTAGCTCACCGCCTTTTTGATTGCAATAATAATGAAATTTTGAATAGCCAATATATAAATATTCTTCTGACTTCTTGTAGTGCCATAATTTTTAGATTCTACGTATTTTCTTTTCTTCCAGATTGCCGAAATTTACCAACATTCAGAAGAAGTTACCAAAGCTCAATTAAATTAGATTTTCCGAAGATTTTCGAAGATTCTCTTCACCATTCGTCATAGGAGAAGGTTTTTATTTTTTATATTTTTGTTTGCATCAATTCTATTCGGTGAGAAGAGGAAACTCAAAATGATGGAGGATGTTGATCAATGATTTGCTGTGTAGTCAAGAAGAGGAGAAAACTTCCTAGAAGAATGGTATAAAGAAGAAAAGGAAGAATTTTCAACAACTGATAGATTCCCAAGTACGAATAATTCATGTGTATTTAAGTCGTAAGTTTTATTTTGGTCTACTTTGAAACGTTTCAGTTGTTTGTTTGTTTTATATTTTTCTTATTTTATCTTGGGGGCGATTCGGTTCAATCTCATTGAGATTCAGTGTTGCGTTGAAGAGTTCAGTGTTATTGATCTGGACATTTTCGTTTTCCTTTCTTAAGACTCTTGAAATGTTAAATCAGTCTTTTCCAAGCTAATGTCCCAAGTCAGTTATATTGCACAAAAGCCTTGTCGTCTGCCAAAACACAGTATCTAAAGTTAGTAGTATCCACATGCTGTCGAGCTTTTCCTCTGACTTTCACTACATACATTGTGCAGCTGCAGGCATAGGCATGTGGGAAGCTTCCATTGCAACTACGCAGTTTCACGTTCAATCTTGCAGCTTGGCACATTGAGCAAGTGTTTTCTACCATAGGCTCCGTTCAACAGTCTTACGAGCAAGATTTGATAAACAGAAACTGTGAGGGAGTCCGTCAGCGGGAGTTTCTGTCCTCGGTTGGTTTCACAACATCACCTAGTTACTGAGTGACTTTAACAGAGTTCATTTTGTTGCAAGCATTCTGAGCAGGTTTAATTCTGAACTCTAATCTTTCCCCTTCTTCAAACGGTTTCGGAAACTTCGAAACCGTTATCGGTGCAGGCTTTACTTATCTGAATGTAACCCATAAAATAAATTTCAAAATGAATTATATCCCTTAAGTTTATATTTAGTTTAACAAGCAGTGTGTGTGTGTGTTGTGTGTGTGGTGTGTGTGAGGAGAGAGAGAGAGAGAGAGAGAGTGAGTGTATGTGTGTAAATAATAATCATAAGTTTAAGCCTATAAACGTCCGCTGTGTATTGACACTCTCGTCACGGTTTCTTCATCTAACGCAGATTATATATATGATTTAGGATTTTATTGACGATATATATATATATATATATAATATATATATATATAATATATATATATATATATATATATGTATCGTATATGTTATATGTTCACATTGAGGAATTAGTCATATTTTATAATATAAAGTATATACTGAAGTTTATGCCGATTTAACTTCTTTAATCTTCCTTTGGTGTACCTCTTCTAATTTACTAAAGGTACGCTAAGGCTTTTGTAATATTATTGTATTACAATAGCTTTGGCGCATAGACTTATATATATATTAATAGAAACTGGATGAAGAATAGAAACTTCGCCGGAAAATGAACTGTTAAAATTATTGTTGTCTCCTTTAAATTGCGTAGGAATGATGAAGTTGAATGTTTAGATATAGTGAAGAGAAATAGGTAAACTTCAGTTATAGATACCATTGGTAATCATACTTTATTGAGATGAAAATGACCAATTTTCGTAAAGGATTCCAACGAACTGACCCCTACACATTCCCGGTATTTTATCGAAGTCTCTTTGTGTGTGTGTGTGTGTGTGTGTGTGTGTGTTTGTAAATTCATAATTATATATGAATCGAAATATGAATGCACCTGACACAGAATAATTGACGTGAGATTTGACTAATATATGGACACGAAACATTGGCTGGGATAATTTTCATTTTGTATTTTACTTTATTTTCAAAATATAATTCTCCTCCTCTTTTATATCTGGTGTCTGAGACAGTCTTCAACGGTCCTTCCTTCTATACTAGCCTAACCCTAAAACTTCATATCAATTAATTTGGATTTATATTTTCTGAAGAATGAAATAATTCATTTTCTACGAATCTTTAGCATTCCAGAAATATTTAATTTCCTGACAGTTACAAAAATCAGACCGCCATCCCACCGCCTCTAATTATTAAAAGAAACAAAAAGCAGCTAATTCAGTTGACTCATAACCACCACCACCACAACCACCACCACTCAACGACCACAACCACCCTACTACATCATATCATTTTCACCAACCGCCTTAATCCACATCTGTAAAATCACAGTGAGTTACATCTTTTAAATGTCATCACATGATCAGCTTTTGGATTTTCTGGAGTGTTATTTCTTCTCTTATTTTAAAACAGCTATTTGCTCTCAGTTGGAGAAATATTCCAGTCTGCGCATTAATACGCCAATGTGTGTGCGTAAATGTATGCGTGCATAAATGTGTGCAAATCTAAGCATGCACTAACGTCTAGTTGTGCTTTCTTAATGTGCAGTCTATTAATATTTCGCTATATTCAAATACAAAGATACCTTACAAACAGCCCAGTTGCATGGGTAATTTATGTGTCTATTTCTGCACATCGGTGTTTGTGTGCATAAAACGTTTATTTTCAGCAGGAAATTTTTATTCATAAAAATTAAAATATTAATTGAATAAATCTAGCCTGAGTTTTATTAAATTGCTACAAATACAATGAAATTTTTGAGAAGAAACCGTTTTAAAAGTATAGCTCATTGATGTTGACAAAATTACATTTCTGTAAAAGTTTCTATATATATCCATTTATAGCTGACGATACAGAAGGGTTATTAATATAAAAACATTTAACTTACGAAAATCACATTTTCCTATGAGAGACTTAGAGATTTAGAAAAGTGACAGCAATTGTAGGTCAAGTGTTCTCTCCAGACTGCCAACCTTTCAGAAGTATTAGCACTTACCAAAGCTGATCTACCAGGGACAATGATTCTGATGCAGCTGTAAACCTCCTTAGCCACGAATATTTCACGAGTCACCTTCCAGCTATTCATTTACCAAAAACATTATAAAAATCATTTCCTTCTATTTACATAGATTTCAGATATCAAAGTCATTTATTTTAGAATGATATCAGTTTTATCACCTGCTAATGTTAATACTTTAAGGTCAATTTAATTTCATATCACTCTCTCTCTCTCTCTCTCTCTCTCTCCTCTCTCTCTCTCTTTCTCTTTCTCTCCCTCTTTCTCTCCCGTTCTCTACGTATGTCCTTATATCTCTCTCTTTATATATGTGTGTAAGTGTATGTATAAAAGTGCGTGTATGTATATTCATTATATATGCATCCATGTATATACATATGTGTGTGAGTGCGTGTATCTGTGTATGTGTGTATATGTGTGTGTGTGTGTGTGTGTGTGTGTGTACGTTTACTGTGGACAGTCGAGAATAGAGTACTCAATACCAGTCTACCTCGTGGTGCTCGGAGGTCAGGTCAATTTTGACCGGCAGAGGTCCTTCATATCTTAGATAATGGATCTATTTAATCATGAGATCCAGTATCATCATCTATTCTAATAGGGGCTCTCTTGGAACGGAATAGCAACTACATAGATAGATAGATAGATAGATAGATAGATAGATAGATAGATAGATAGATAGATAGATAGATAGATAGATAGATAGATAGATACATGCATGCATGCATACATACATACATACATACATACATACATACATACATACATACATACATACATACATACATACATACATACATACATACATACATACATATACGTATCAATAATAACGATTCTTGCTTCTTTGCATTTTTACTGTTACTTTACATCTAACTAGATAGTTCTTACTCTATTTTCTGACTTTTTCCCCATTATCCATGAATACTCGAAGCAATGGTGAGGTTTAGATTATTATTATGAGACCTATTTAATATTCTGTTTAAATAAATGGTTAAAAAATTCACTCTACAATTACGTGGTTTCCGGTTCGTGTCCACTGCGCAGCACCTTGTTTTTGTCGTGTGACAAAGCTGTGCGTTGAGCATGGCCTTTTGGATGAATTTTGTTGTCAGAAACTATATAGAAACCTGTCAGTAGGATGATATCTATTTTGAGTAGTAGATATAATCCATCACCTTTTCTGGTCCTCGGGTGCCTTTAATGGCTTCCTCGCTGTACGCATTGAAGAGCAGATCTTTGGTTTTAGGATAACTTCCGTCTTTCCTTTCAGCCATCTTGAACGCTGCAATGGAACCAGAGAACTGACTTTTACCTTTGAATAAAGCATTGCAAAACAAAGGAAGCTTGTTTTATAAAATAACAAGAACAAATATAAACGTTCTTTCCAAGACCAATAAAATGAAATAGAATGAAACTCGGATATAGAGTGGAGGATAAATTTAATAAAAGATAACACTTGAAACAAAAATCGTAATGTTAACGCGAGAAGAACGTTAATTGTGAATACAAATTCAGAGTGATGGGGAAACTTATTACGGAGAGATTAAAGGAGGGTCAGGTAACAAGGTCAGGTAACAGGGTCAAACGACAATGGCAAACAACAGGCTGAAGAAGATATCAATTTTTAACATTAGCAAGAGGCTGCAACTTTTGTTGTGGGGTATAATCGGCATAAGGCGGCGAGCTGGCAGAAATGTTAGCACGCCGGGCGAAATGCTTAGCAGTATTTCGTTTGCGGCTACGTTCTGAGTTCAAATTCCGCCGAGGTCGACTTTGCCTTTCATCCTTTCGGGGTCGATTAAATAAGTACCAGTTACGCACTGGGGTCGATATAATCGACTTAATCTGGGTGTCTGTCCTTGTTTGTCCCCTCTGTGTTTAGCCCCTTGTGGGTAGTAAAGAAATAGATATAATCGGCATAAAATCAGACCCAATATTTTATTTTTTTTAAATAACGTTTTTTAAGCGCCTTGGAATGATGAAGACAAATTTGATCTCAGCAAGATCTAAGCTCAACTTTTGGTACTTCCTTTTTTTTTTTTTTTTGTAGCTGTTTTTCCAAGATGCTTTTCAATCGGAAAGACAATACCTTCTTACGGATAGTTTCCTAAAATTAGATTTGTTATATAACATTCAGTCTCAAACTACTTATTTTCCATAAACTCCAACATGGTCCCTCTAAAGAATTCGATTTTATACAACACTGAATTCCTTTCAATCAATCGTTCATGCTTTGTGAAGCTCCTGAAAGGACTATCAATTCATTGTCATTCCTTTTGACATAAACTTTCCCACAGAGTATTTTACTTCCAGGCAAGTAATGGAATATGGCTTCCTTTATGTTTTTTAATAAACCTGCTCAACGCTTCCATTAGTTTCACTTTCACTTTCATCCAAGATAGCCACTGTTTCTTACATTTCTCTGCGTTGAAATGTTTGAATAAGTTTTCCAAGAATCTAAGTTTAGAAAAATCTATGGATTTATATTTTATCTAATAGTCAGTAATGCTTTATCTTATTTCTGATTACCCTATGAGCAACTGTCACATATTTACTGACGCTAAGAAGAGAATTTTTTACTCTAAATCAAGCTGTAAAACAGACGAGCTCTCCGTCAGTCCTCTCGCTGTCAAAGTAAAGTATACACTCTTGCACGCTGCATAACCGGATAATGAATCCGCGTTTGAACTACGGTCTTCCCAAATCTATAGTCTTTCTTTTTATCTTCTTTTACTTGTTTCAGTTATTTGACAGCGGCCATGCTGGTGCACTGCCTTGAAGAATTTTTGGTCGAATGAATCCACCCCAGTACATTCATTTTAAGCCTGGCATTTTCCTTATCGGTTTGATTTGCCAACCTGTTAAGTAGCGAGGACATGAACATGT
>NC_043000.1:26382452-26389952 GCF_006345805.1 Octopus sinensis | reverse complement strand
AATGATAAGGCTGTTGACTGGGAGAACACAAACATGGTTTAAACAGTAAGCTTGGCAGAAAAGAAACGTGCCTTTAAGCAGTACAAAAACAACAAAAAATGGAAGGTGCAGTTATGTGTAGGTTGACGGAAGAAAAGCAGGACAAAAACGGCTTTATCGATCGCATTCTCACCTGGAATCGATTTTTGTAATTTTTTCATAGCTTTTTGCACGCCCTGATACCGTTGGTATCTACATATCAAATTTGAACGCAATCGGATGGAGGATGCCCGAGATCCTAGAAGCCACACACAGAGACAGACAGAACGTATTTTACATAATAGATATGCATGTATATGTGTGCATTCATGTATACAAATGTATACGCATATTTATGTGTATGTATGCAATATGTATCTGTGAGGGCGCATGGTCTAGGGGTTTGGGGGTTGCACCCACGATCTAGCGATCGTGGTTTCAATTCCTAGACTGGGTGATGCATTGTGTTCTTAAGCAAAACACTTCATCTGGCGCTGCTCTGCGATCGCTTCGACACATGACGCGTGGCTCATCGTACACCTCTTGAGACAACGTCAATTAGATGGAGAGCATGAGCTAATGTACAGCACATAGATTTGATCACTATAAACAAATCAATTGTGCAGGGCATTCGGCAAAAGCTGAACTCTCATACGTCGTCTTCGACGAGAGAATCTATCACAGCATATGTATTTATACATATAAACACTTATGTACTTGCATAAATGAATTTATATGTCCATTTATACATGTTCATATGCATATGTCTTAGTAATTTCATAGCAACGGGATTCTAGCGAAGATGCGTAAACCCGACAATGAACTGCTAACAACAGCCATTCAAGCAATGTTTCTATTAATTTGGGTGTGAAAAGAGATACCAATTGGCCTTATAAATTCAATCATTTCTACTATTTTAAGAACAGATACAAATTAGATTTTGGCAACTATAGAAGAATCGTCCTTTTGTCAACTGCTGGAAAAATTCCATCTAGAATCATAGCCACCCGATCCCTTCCACTATTAAAGACTTCTTTGTTCTCAATTGGGTTTTCAACCACCCAAACTAGATACGGTATATATATATATATATATATATATATATATATATATATATATATATATATATATATATAGAGAGAGAGAGAGAGAGAGAGAGAGAGAGAGAGAGAGAGACGAGACGTACGACGCCCACGGCTGTGTGATAAAATTTGTTTTCCAACAAACCACATGATTATGGGTTCAGTCCCACTGTGTGGCACCTTGGGCTAGCGTCTTCTACTATAACCTCGGGCCGACAAGAGTCTTGTGAATTAATTTGGTAGACGGAAACTAAAAGAATCCCGTCATATATGTATGTATATATGTGTGTGGTGGGGTTTTATGTTTGTCTGCCATCACCGATTGACAACCTTTGTCGATGTGCTTTAGTCTCCGTAACTTAGCTTTTCGGCAAATAAAACGGATAGAATAAGTAGCGGGCTCTAAAAAGAAATAAGCACTCTAGATGATTCATTCGACCAAAATTTTCTGAAGGTGGTGATGGAGCATGGCCTCAGTCTAATGACTGAAACAATCAAAAGATAAAATATGTGGATGTATGTATGTGTGTGCATATATGTATATATATGTGAGTGTATATATACATGTATGTGTGTGTGTATATATATAACTATGTGTGTGTGTATATAACTATGTTATATAATATATATATATATATATATATATATATATATATAGTAAATATGTGTATGTATGTCTGTATGTATATATTTATGTATGTGTTTAAATACGCATTATATATATATATAGGTAGTATGTATATGTGTATATATATATATATATATATATATATACTATATATATATATATATATACGTGTGTGTGTATATAATGTGTGTGTCTTTGTATATATATATATCTATATGATGTATATATGATATATATATATATATATATATATATATATATATATATATATATATATACACCTACATATGTATATATGTGTATGTGTGTGTGTAAATACTGTGTGTCTCTCGGTTCTTTCATCTACCCTCTCCACTTAAACAAGTCAAGAATCATAAGAGATTCACAAGTGTTTGAATCAAACTCGAATTTTGGGGGTTTTTTTCGTTCTGAATGAAGATCAGCCATTTTTATTACTAGTTCTTTATTCTTGTCTCTTCTCTCTCCTCCCCTCACTCTCCCTCACTTTCTACCCCCCTCCCTCTCTCTCTCTCTCTCTCTGTTTGTCAAGTTATACGTCTCTTCCACTCAGAACACTGTACCTTAATATTGCCCCGCCCTTTACATCTACCCCCTACTCATCCTTTACGGGCCGGCATTCTTCTTGAGATGTTCGTTAGTGATATTCTTCATGTTAACATCTCTCTCACACATACGCACAACGCTCTTCACACACACACTCACACACACACACACAAACACACACACACGCACGCATACTCTAAACACCTGACTATCCCACCACTATTTGATTTCTCGTAAAGTATTACAGCTGACGTCATTCTTGGCTCATTCATCACATCTCTCTCTCTCTCTCTCTCATGATCCACTTCAGCCAACTCACATATACTCTCTCTTTCTGTCTCTTTCTCATTCCCCCTCTCTCACTTGCACACACTCAACCTACTCTTCTGTACGCATCCCGTCACCAGACCACGTGCAATGCACACAAATAACTTTACGTCATCTCACTGTCTATTTTCTCATTTTTTTTCTCCCCAAGTCGAGACATATGTAACATAACTTTTCCCTCAGCGGTTGTTTGCCTTGCTAGAAATAACACCAAGTTCAAATCCAGCCAAGAAGAAATATGCCTCTTTTCCTTGCAGGGTCGATATTATAGAGTACGAATGAAATCCTGTGGTTGATAGTATCGACTAACTCCTCATACATCAAAATTGCTCGACTTGTTAGTGAATTAGAGGCCATTAGTTACCATAACATAACTGGCATTTCGTCGGTTACGAAGACGAAGGTCCTAAATGATCTGAGGAAGAGAACAGCCTGCTCGTGAAAATAAGGCGGAAGTGGCTGAATACTCCACAAACAAGCGTACACAACGTAATTCTTTGGGAAATTCAGCTTCACACAGATTGTGAAAAGACTGGCCCTTTGAATTACAGATACAACGCATTTTTACCAGCTGAGGAGACTGGAGCAACATGGAAGAAAATGCCTTGCTCAAATACACAACGCGTCGTTTGGTATCGAACCAACGACCTTATGACTGTATGCAGAATACCCCTAAGCACAAAGTCACGCGCCTTTCACTTACCTTAACCCTTTCGTTACTAACCTGGCTGAAACTGGCTCTGGCTCTGAGTACAAATGTCTTGTTTTCATAAGTTTTGAATTAAAATCTTCCACCAAACCTTAGTCACAATTTATGTTCCTAACACTAGCTTAATGATAACTAAGTTATTTTACAATATTCTTGAAATTTAAAGTAATTGAAGGCGGCGAGCTGGCAGAGTCGTTAGCACGCCGGGCAAAATGCTTAACGGTATTTCGTCTGCGTTACGTTGTGAGTTCAAATTCCGCCGAGGTCAACTTTGCCTTTCATCCTTTCGAGGTCGATAAATTAAGTACCAGTTACGCACTGGGGTCGATGTAATCGACTTAATACCTATGTCTGTCCATGTTTGTACCCTCTGTGTTTAGCCCCTTGTGGGTAATAAAGAAATAGGTATTTCTTCTGCCGTTACGTTGTGAGTTCAAATTCCGCCGAGGTCGACTTTGCCTTTCACCCTCTCGGGGTCGATTAAATAAGTACCAGTTATGCACTGGGGTCGGTGTAATCGACTTAATCCGTTTGTCTGTCCTTGTTTGTCCCCTCTATGTTTAGCCCCTTGTGGGTAGTAAGGAAATATATATTTAAAGTAATTGGAAGAAACACAGAGCATCTCAAAATAAATACAGTAACGAAAGGGTTAACATACAAAATCTTAAATTCTATAAGAGGGAAATTAAAGTAGATTTTATGTAATTTCATTCTACTGAATCAGTGAAAAGATATGCAAATCGTTTATTTTCCTTTTTTCATTAATTTTCTTCTGTACTTCATCATGTGACTTCGCTGTTTCGCTGTTGTTTGAATTCCAATAATAAAAGCGTGTTTCTTAGATTGAGCCAGGGTATGTCTCCTTTGAAGATAATTTTAAATAATAAAGGAAATGTTTCCGTATTTATATTCCTCTAACATTTTGTGTGTGTGTATAAATACGTGTATTTAAGAATATATATAACGCGCAGCCATCCGTGTAGTCGTGTGATTGGGTGGATATTAAGATAAATGGGCACACAGCTCGCACTCTCTCTCTCTCTCTCTCCCTCACTCCCTCTCTCTCTCTTTCTCCCTCGCGCTCCATACACACACACACACACATATATATATATAATTTTAAAAAAGAAAACTGAAATTTAGAACTTTATTTTTTTTCTTTTTATTGATCGAATATACTAAACGACAAATTTTGTAGAAACAATTTATATGAAGCGTCAGTATACATATATACACACCTGCGTGTGCATCTATGTGTGTATGTATAGATTTATATATATATATATATATATATATATATATATATATATATATATATATATTTGTGTATGTGCATTATGTATGCATATGTATAAAATATATATTTTTACATGCTTTTATGAAAATATATAATTATATATGTGCTAATACATATATATATAAATTTACATACACTTACACACACACACACACACACTTATATATATTACATTCACATAAACATGAATGTACTATATATATATACGTATATATATATATATATATATATATATATATATTATATATATATATATTATACATACATATATATATATGTGTGTGTGGTGTGAGTGAGTTGCATGTGTGTTGTAAACATTGTGTGTAAACAGTGTGTGCGTTATAAAATATTGGAAGAAATAGACAATATAGCGGCCTCTATTGATAGATAATCACATAGAATGAGATTCTGTGACAATAAATTTGTTGGTAATTTGTCTGAGTTTTATCAAAACTTGCTTACTTCAAATATACCAATTAGTTTCCTAGATAATAGGATATTAATTCTATACATCAGTTTTTCCTATGTAAATAATAGCACAACTATAGGTTATCTTATGTCAAATATTTTTCCTGCTCGGCTATCTTTCTAAATATGTCGCTGGCTTCTCGCTCGATGTCATTAAAGCGTCTTCACTCTCTCTCTCTCTCTCTCTCTCTCTCTCTCTCTCTCTCTCTCTCTCTCTCTCTCTCTCAAAGCTGATCGGTTCCTCTCTTGTATTCTCTAGTTTTTTGGTTTGTTTGTTTCTTTTTGTATATTTTGCTTTTCTGCTTTGACTTCAATTTTTTGTAATAATATAGGTCTGTTGACCCATTACGTATCTCTTCTCTCGCACACACTCTCTCTCTCTCTCTCTCTCTCTCTCTTTCACTCTATCTGTCTCTCTATTTATCTATCTATTTATCTATCTATCTCACTCTCTGTGTTTAAGTGTCTGTGGGTATGAAGACAGATAGGTAACTCTATGAATGCTCCTATCAAATAAGTATATATATATATATATATATATGTAGATATGGGTGTGTATATATGTGTGTGTGTTTGTGTGTGTACATATATGAAAACGTATATAACGAATGTATTATATATATATATATAGAGAGAGAGAGAGATAGATATATATATATATGGTATTTTATATATATATAATATATATCATATATACATTGCATTTATTTTATGAGTAATTTATTTTATTATACATATATATATATATATATATATATATATAATATATATATATATCTATATATATATTAATATATAATATATATATATATATCAAAAGTGGGGAGTGGAAGAGATGTATTTATATTCAACCGTATATACGTGCATTTAAATGACATTTATATTTCCATTAAATTATAATCAATTCAATTTTATTCGTTTTCTGTTCGCCGTCTATAATTTTGTATGCAAACTTACTCGCATACACAAACATACAAATATATGTGTGTGTGCGTGTGTGTGTGTGTGTATGTGTGTGTGTGTGTGTGTGTGTGTGTGTGTGTGTGTGTGTGTGTGTGTGTGTGTTTGTTTGTTTCTAAAGTGACCAATGTTTATGTGAAATAAATAAACGGAAAAGAATGAATAGCTAATACACCCATATAAAGGAAATATTCCTGTCTTTGCCTTACAGTAACATTCTTTCATTTTCCTTTCTCTCCACTACTCTTTATTAGCTTCAACAGTATTATATATCGCGTAATATTATTATCTATATATTTTAAATGTATTTGCGTACGAGTATATGTATACAGCGTCGCTTTCTCTGTGTCTGTTCATAGACTGATTTATAGTTGGATGGATAGATAGATAGATAGATAGATAGATAGATAGATAGATAGATAGATAGATAGATAGATAGATAGATAGATAGATAGATAGATAGATAGATAGATATTGTGCTTGAGGGGCTGAGAAGGAATGTGTGTGTGTGAAAGAGAGAGTGAGTATTCAGCACAAGGAAATAGTGAAATCTATATTGCTACAGTCCAATCAAAATAATACATCGTCAGTTCAAGTTTTATACCAAGTCAAAACTTAAGTAAAGTTCAGATGGCAAACAAAACTGTCGACTCGAAAAACACTGTGCACTTATGTAAAAATAAATTGTTACTTGTAGCAGTTAAAGGGACACATTTCATAACATAAATATTGCTTTCTAATCATAGATTGCATCGACCCCCAGGGTTCAACTGATGCTTATTTCATCAAGGATGACAGGCACAGGGTGACATGCAAAATTAGCCTCGGTGGATTGTGAACTCAGAACGTGAAGCCGGATGAAATGCCACTAAGGTTGTCCTGCGCGTTAGCGATTCTGTCTGCTCGCCGCCTTATCACATATAAATATTAGTAAGAATGAGCTTTTTCCCTTGAGGAGCTACAGAATTATATAAGAAATAAAAATACACTAGTGGGCCTACGCACGACGCTCACTTTTGATTAAAACACATTTTTCTTGGTTAAAACACATTTTTAGGAAAATAACGTCGTCTACGATAGATATCTAACAAATTTCCTCGGTTTATTCTCCTAACAACGAAGATGGATAATTAGAGAGGGATAGTTATCTGTAGCTATATAAAACGTAATTGGCGAATGGTATAATAAAATAAAGATATTGTGCAATAATCAAGTTTTTGTAATAATGTTCTAATCAAGAGATCTCGTCTTGTAGTATTTTGGAAGGTGCTTGTTGAAATGTCGACATTTTGTAAATATTATAGAGCTTGCATTTCGATACTTTTCAAAATTATGATCGTTACTTGCTGTTTGAGGGTTTTCTCCTTTATGCATACCACGCATCTTTATATCACAATTCAATATGGCCTACACAAAACAAGGATCTTTCAGTTGATGTTCAAATCAA
>NC_043000.1:26372452-26379952 GCF_006345805.1 Octopus sinensis | reverse complement strand
CGTGTTCGTCTTGTATCAAACACTTACTTGGTCGTTTTACTGGTTGAACTTAACGAGCAGAAAGCCAAATGGGATGTTCAGTGTTATTTTAATATACAGGAGTGTATAGATTAACTATGTAAACATACTTGCAATTGTATGAGCAAAAACATGTTCATAGTAATTTCGTTAAATAAGTTAAAGCATTCATGCAAATCTTACTTAATATAAACACCTTATATCGCGTGTATTCCTGTGAGTGAGTGGGAAGGTGTATGTATACACGCATGTTTGTGTGAGTGTATGTGCACCTGAGAGTAAATCAAAGCCAAGGTTTATTTATGTTTAACAACTGAATGAATTTAATAAAAGCATCTAAATATGAAACATCATGAAAGTTTGTTCAAACTGAAATCCTTCTTGAACGACACATTTTTCCATTCGAGTCAATACTGAATTACGGATAGTATTTATGGAATTTTGATTTACTGTCGAGTGACTTTTGGCCAACCCTGTATATATATATATATACACACAGCCACTCCGAAATGCAAGCATTCATAAGTCTGGTTAGAGGGCGCTTCGACCTGACTTGGTGTGTTTAGACTTATTTGTCTACAGAAAGAAATTTTCTCCATGACAAAATACAATCAATGGCGTTCTTACGGGTTGGGTTCAGTCCCATTGCGTGGCACCTTGAGCAAGTGTCTTCTACTATGGCCTCGGGCCGACCAAAGCCTTGTGAGTTGATTTGGTAGACGGAAACTGAAAGAAGCCCGTAGTATATATGTATATGTATATATGTATGTGTGTGTGTTTTTGTGTGTTTGTGTGTGTGTGTGTGTGTGTTTGTGTGTCTATGTTTGTCCCCCCAACATCGCTTGACAACTGATGCTGGTGTGTTTACGTCCCCGTAACTTAGCGGTTTGGCAAGAGAGGCCGATAGAATAAGTACTAGGCTTACAAAGAATAAGTCCTGGGATCGATTTGCTTGACTAAAGGCGGTGCTCCAGCATGGCCGCAGTCAAATGACTGAATCAAGTAAAAGAGTATATATATAAACTTTGATAAACTTAGATATGTTTCGACCAAAGATTGGTCCAAGTCATGTCTATCTTAATAGCACCACCCGATATGATTATCTTCACTTAAACAGGATTTAATCCTGTTTAAATCAAGTTTTGTTTATGGTCTATTCAAGTAGTGAGTTCTTGTCGAGTGAGTTGTATCCAGGTATGGGTGGCTTATCGGTATTCCTTGAAGAAATCTGTCCAGACTCCGTTTAAAGGTGATGGGATCCTGTTCCTCTTTGATCTCTTTCGGGACAGTGTTAAACAGGACAGGGCCTGTTAAGGTAAAGAAATTATGTCGCAGTGTACCTATATGCTGTGATCCTGAATTGGGCACTGGACGTGGTCACAGCCTTGGATGAACCTTGAAACTAATACATGAGTCTGTGTATTGTCTCTGTCTCTACATGTGCGTGCGTGTGTCTGTGTGTGTATGTGTGTGTATGTGGTGTGTGTGTGTGTGTGTGCGTGTGTGTGTGTGTGCTTACGTATGTGAAGTTCACCTTTGAATTTCAAGTATACTTGACTTTCCATCCCTCGTTTGACAAATCTAATCATCTAATCCAAAAGTGGATGCTAGTGTATTGCAACTAACTTTGGATATAGGGACAGTAAATACAAGGTTTGTTTGGGGTTTTTTTCATTTTCTTGTTTTTAATAATCAGGAGCTGTTGTTTTTGAAACACCACTGAAATTATTGATATTCAAGTTGAGATCTTGAAAATTTACCGCGGATGTTTACCCTTTCTCTCTACATATACACTAACAGCTATTGGTGTTGCTGTTGTGGGCGACGTGTTGTTTCTAGATCGCTTTTGTACTTAGTTACCACTATGATAAAACTGGATATTGTAAACTAAGAAATTTTAATTAATTAAAAATTAATCAATTAGAAATTACATAAAATTACACTTAGTGATGAGAAGAAACCATTATTTAAATGATTATTAAAGATAAAAAGAAGAATAGACAAACCTGAAATTTTAATTAATGAAATTTAATTAAATATAGAATAAAGTATATAGAAATCTGATATTCAATAGGGGGTGGCAATTTTGATTTAATTAGACCGTCTCGGTGAATCGTAGTCTAAGGCTGAGTGGATCGCTTGGAGATTATGTATACCTTGTTGACAAACAAAATCTTGTAACATTCATGATAAATATATAAGGCCTGAACGAGGATTTTATGCTGTTTCGTTCGGGCACTCATGAGTAATCTAACATATGTTCTTATTTCCAATGAATTGGGAAGATGTAAGTAAAACAGTTTGAAGTGGGATGTCTACTGCACCATGGCGTTAGATATTGTGTAGAGAAACAAGGCGCAGGAGTGGCTGTGTGGTAAGTAGCTTGCTAACCAACCACATGGTTCCGGGTTCAGTCCCACTGCGTGGCATCTTGGGCAAGTGTCTTCTGCTATAGCCCCGGGCCGACCAATGCCTTGTGAGTGGATTTGGTAGACGGAAACTGAAAGAAGCCTGTCGTATATATGTATATATATATATATATATATATATATGTGTGTGTATATATGTTTGTGTGTCTGTGTTTGTCCCCCTAGCATTGCTTGACAACCGATGCTGGTGTGTTTACGTCCCCGTCACTTAGCGGTTCGGCAAAAAGAGGCCGATAGAATAAGTACTGGGCTTACAAAGAATAAGTCCCGGGGTCGATTTGCTCGACTAAAGGCGGTGCTCCAGCATGGCCGCAGTCAAATGACTGAAACAAGTAAAAGAGTAAAGAGTAATATACAACACACACACACACGCGTGTTCCTGGTTTACGTAGTGTGTCCTAGAAAGGAACTGAAAATACATTGGATTTTTTTCATTCAGTCTTCCACTAACTTCTCAAGGAAAGGGGCTTTGCAGCCAAGCGATATATCTTCGGTGTGATGGTCTTATTTTGAAACGTACGGAGGCTGGGATTTTTCGCATATATATAAAAACCTTTGAATTCATTCTTATATTTTCAACGGCTTTGGTTTTTCTTTCTGCTCTCTTGTTTTTATAGAAGTTGTCTTAGTTACCGATTTATAACATGTTTTTTGCAAGTGAGACATATCGCTGTCTTTAGGTTGTCCATTAAGACGTTTTAAACTTTGTATTGTGAAGGCATATAGCCATAATATTTTTTTTGTATATTGGCCTTCTTTAGAAGACTATTATATTATATGAGCTGCACTTTTAACATAAATTCTCTAAATCCTTATGTCATTGTCTTGCGCGTTGTGATTTTCAGACCAGTTTGGTTTCGGAATCCCTATTTAGAATCAATATCCGTGCAGTGTGTAGGTGTATGTGTGTGTGTGCTTGTGTCTGTGTTTGTGTGTGTGTGTGCGCGTTTACAGTTACCTATACATATATATGTGTGCGTTTATGCATACCGAGTTGGCAGAATCGTTAAACACGCCAGATAAAACGCTCAGCAGCATTTCGTCAGTTCATTTTTTTTTTAAGTTCTGAGTTCAAGTTCCGCCAAAGTTGACTTTCATCCTTTCAACCTTTCGGGCTCGATGAAATAAATACCAGCTGAGCAATGATTGGGGGAACCAACGTATTCGACTGACCCCGTCCTCGAAACATTTCAAGTCATATGGCCAAAATTATATACAAAGAATTCTTATTATTAATTTTTACCGTAAATAACCTAACACACCTTCACGATACTTCTCTTGGGCGACTTTAACTTCCCAAACGCCAAAAGGTCCAAAAACAAGACACTTCCATACACACACACACACACACACACACACACACACACATACACACGCCCACACACTCACATACACATATACCCACACGCACAAATACACACATATATTATATAAAAGCGTTATTATAAGTGATCTTTCTTTATAACGCTTGGTTGCATCTTGCATTACAGCTGAAATGATCCGTAAAGTGTTGTTCTGGATAATAGTAGAGAGGAGAGAGGGGTAAGTGATGTTTCGCCATTTTACAAATATTGTCTCAATAACTGAGTTACTCCGCTATTTGCTAAATTGAACAAACAATGAAAAACCAATAACAAACCAACAGAGAGTAAATATAAGAGCACACACACACAAACAGAGACGCACACAAATACATACACACACACAAACACACACAAATACATACACACAAATAAGCGCACACACACAAATACACACATAAATACACACAAACACACAAACACACACACACACAAATACACTCACACACACACAAATACAAACACACACACAAATACAAACACACACACAAATACACATACACACATAAATACACATACACACATAAATACACACACACAAATACACACAAACATACATACACACACACAAACGCACACACACGCACAAATACACGCGCGCGCATTATGTACATAAATACTACACATGGTGAAGTATTATATACACACATAGCACACATAAATATATATGAATGTGTGTTTGTGTATGTGTGTGTGTATGTGTGTGTGTGTGTGCTTGCACGTTATGTATATAATTTATGAAAATGTACACGTTCGACGAAACCTTTCAAGGCGGTGCTCCGGCATGGGCGCAGCCAAATGATTGAAAAAAGATAAAACATACGAACATATTACATTAGGTGTATGATTTACAAATATTATGTATATAATAGTGGAGGCGCATGGTCTAGTGGTTAGAGCAGCGGACTCGCAGTCGAGGGATCGCGGGTTCGAATCTCAGACCGAGAGATGCTTCACGCGGCTCCGGCAGAAGATATTGGCGAACTTCTGCTGACCTTTTCTCCAAAACTTTCTCTGTCTTTCCTCCTGCATCTTGCAGCTCACCTGCGGCGGACCGGCGTCCCGTCCAGGTGGGGAACCTATACACCAAGGAAACCGGGAAACGGGCCCTTATGAGCCAGGTATGGCTCAAGAAGGAACAAGTAACAATGTATATAATATGATATTAATGTAATTTGTATGCACATACATATACACAAACACAGACATGTATAAGCGTGTGTGTATATTTGGATGCACGAAATATGTGTGTGTGTGTGAGTGTATTTATAGATATATATTATACATATATAGATGCGATATACATATGCGTGCTTGTGGAGTAAGAAGCTTGCTTCCCAACCAAAACGTTCCAGGTTCTATCCCACTGCGTCGTAGCTTGGACAAGTGTCTTTTACTATAGTCTCGACCCGACCAAAACCTTTTGAGTGGATTTGGTAGACGAAAACTGGAAGAAGACCACTGTATAATGTATGTCTGTGTGTGTGTGTGTGTGTGTTTGTCCTCCCCACGCCATCACTTGACAACTGATGCTGGTGTGTTTATGTCCCCGTAAGTTGTCGGTAGAATAAGTACTAGGCACACAAAGAATAAGTCTTGGGGTCGATTTCTTCGACCAACACCCTTAATCAAATGACTGAAACATGTAAACGGAGAATATATATATATAGAGAGAGGGGGGAGAGAGAGAATTGTGTACGTGTATATATATACATATATATTCTTTTATTCTTTTACTTGTTTCTGTCATTTGACTGCAGCTATGGTGGAGCACCGCCTTTACTCGAGCAAATCGACTCTTGACTTATTCTTTGTAAGCCTAGTACTTATTCTATCGGATTCTTTTGTCGGACGGCTAGGTTACGGGGACAGAAACACACCAGCATCGGAGGTCAAGCGATGTTGGGGGGATCAAACACACACACACACAAACATATACACGCACATACATACACACACACACTATATATATATAATATATATTACATACATACATACATATATGTATATGTATATACACAATGGGGTTCTTTCAGTTTCCGTCTACCAAATCTCTTTACAAGGCCTTGGTCGACCCGAAGCTATAGTAAAAGACACTTTCCCAAGGTGCCACGCAGTGGGACTGAACCCGGAACCATGTGGTTGGTAAGCAAGCTAGTTACCACACAGCAACTCCTGCGCTTATATGTATTTATATGTATCTGTGTATTATGTATATGTGCATATATATGGTTCGTGTATGTGTGTATATATATATATGTGTGTATAATATATATTATATATATATATATATATATATATATATATATATATGCATACATTTGTTTATATTTATGTTTTTAATAATACGCTTATAGTATACATACATACATACATACATACATACATACATACATACATACATACATACATACATACATACATACATACATACATATATACTCACACATACAGTGTCGCTCATAGGCAAATAAGTATGTTTTCATTCATCTAGAAACCAAATCACACAGAATTCGCGCTCGACCATCAACTGATATCAAACAATAAACATACTTCCCGATACACAAAACAGAAGAACTGTCGCGACTGCAACACCTTTCATCATAGATTAAAGCATTGAAAAAGCATATTGGAAATACAACCCCGCTCGCTCGAGTAATTTACCCATCGCATAAAATAGAAAGTGGAGTTAATGACAAAAGGCTCTTGTGCTATCGCTCGATTTGAAAAAAATAGTAGCCATATTTCCCTTAAATCATTTAATATGTTCGTCAAGTTGAAAAGGACGCACTGAAAATGTAGCGATAATTCTACATATTAAAAAATATTCAGATTGCTTGTGTGTGTGTTTGTGTGTATGTGTGTGTGTGTGTGTGTGTGTGTGTGTGTATCAGTTAATGTACATTGTATTAACGTAGGAGCTAATAGTTTCTTGATATTAAAACATGTTAAGCAAGGTTTTATAATATGCCATGTGTCTTCAAACAATCCTCGGGCTCTGAGCACATGGTTTGTTCTGTTTGAAACGACAAGAAAAAATTGTGTAAGTCGATGTTAGAAGTGGAATGAGAAGATAAAAGGTGAATAAAAACGGAAAAAGAAAGGAGAAAAGGGAAATGAAAGTTACCTCCCTTTTGACCGTAAAAGTGATAATTAAATTAGTTGTTACCGAATAATTCAACAGAGAGGGGTCCAAATACTGTCAGACAACTGATCAATCCGGAGACGTTGGTGTCCCCTTGTTCGCAAAGAGAAATTTATTCATATGCTTACATTTCCTGAAATCTTCCAATCTGGAATGAAGTAGTGTAGTAGATTTCTTGGGTCTAAAAAGAACGTACGATCTTTCAGCTACACACAAGTTGCATTTCTTAGGTCCATTTATATATGGCATGGATTTCTCCACAATTCTCCACTTGATTGTGTGGTGTGCAGGTGGTCTTCGAGCCCCATAGGTGGCTAGTCAACTTAGTGTCTTTTGCTCTCTTTCTCTCTCTCTCTCTCTCTCTCTCTCTCTCTATATATATATATATATATAATATATATATATTATATATATATATATATATATATATAAGGGTAAAGACCCCCTTCGGTCATGAATGACCATGGGATTGTACCTAGAAAGTTACCCTCCTAGACACAAGTCCGGGCAAGGTTTTTATGGAAGACCAGCAGTCGCCCATGCATAC
>NC_043000.1:26357452-26364952 GCF_006345805.1 Octopus sinensis | reverse complement strand
TGATAGGTTCGTTTTGAATGGAATCAAAATCATTATAACTGGAAAATTGTGGAATGTGGGATGCTCATGCCTTTTCTAAGAAAATTAATTCTTCAAAATAATCAAAGAAACTGACTCAGGGACTATCTGCGTCGAGAATATATTTCTGCCTCCATGACGTCCATAACTATTTGTCTTTATTAGTTGAGGTAAAGAGCAGTGCGCATGCGTATAACCTTTTTTCAAGATTGAAAGACAAAGGCAAGTTATCCTCAGACCAACAGATCGGAGGCTGCTGAAGGTAACCAATGACCTGGTGTTAATATTAAACAGGGCGACGAATGAAGTCTGCCACCCGAAAACAAAAACGGTCTCTTCAAACAAATAAGGGCGGCGAGCTGGCAGAAACGTTAGCACGCCGGGTGAAATGCATAGCCGTATTTCGTCTGCCGTTACGTTCTGAGTTCAAATTCCGCCGAGGTCGACTTTGCCTTTCATCCTTCTTGGGGTCGATAAATTAAGTACCAGTTACGCACTGGGGTCGATGTAATCGACTTAATCCGTTTGTCTGTCCTTGTTTGTCCCCTCTGTGTTTAGCCCCTCGTGGGTAGTAAAAGAAATAGGTCTCTTCAAACAACTTCCACACAGTGTCTGTCTTCGAAATTTCACTCAGCAGATTCTTGTAAATCCGTATCTACCGTGGGAAACGCTTGCCAAGGAAATGCGTATTAAGATCGAAGAGAAACCAAGCAGATACGAAACAAACTTTTCCACCACACGGTCATTATAAACTCAGGAAAATATAGACGAAATTAAAGTATACGTTTTGGTACGTATTTATTGTTTTGAAGAGGAAACTTGAATCATCCAACTGCATCGCTGGGTGAATATCACTCTTTTACTCTTTTACTTGTTTCAGTCATTTGACTGTGGCCATGCTCGAGCAGCGCCTTTTGTCGAGCAAATCGATCCCAGGACTTATTCTTTGGAAGCCTAGTGCTTATTGTATCGGTCGCTTTTGCAGAACCGCTAAGTTACGGGGACGTAAACACACTAGCATCGGTTGTCAAGCGATGTTGGGGGGACAAACACAGGCACACAAACGTATACTCACACACACACACACACACACACACACACACACATATATATATATTATATATATATATATATATATATATATATATATATATATATATACGATAGGCTTCTTTCAGTTTCCGTCTACAAATCCACTCACAAAGCTATGGTCGGCCCGAGGCTATAGTAGAAAACACTTGCTCAGGGTGCCACGCAATGGGACTCAACCCAGAACCATGTGGTTGGTAAGCAAGCTTCTTACCACACATCCACTCCAGAAAATACATTCGGCCTTGAGACTAGTTGAGTCACGATATTTTCTCAGCTACTATTACCTAATAGCAACAAAGTCAGAAGCTATATTTCTAATATTTTTAACAATGACCTGTCCCTTTTGTTCTTTTTTTCGTTAAACGTATCCAAGCAATTGTGTTGTTCCTGTTGCTTTGTATTAGTTATGACTCTGTATCTCACAACTTCTCAACTATTCTCATATCTGTTCGTTTATTTAATCTGAAGATAGAAATCACTTCGTTTTATTTACATTACTTAGTCATTTCAGAACTGAACGGAAGCCGTAGTTTATCATTTCACTGCCTCTCTAGAAACTAAGGACTTTTACTTACGTTGAAAACAATAAATGGGTCTTGGATATGGACACTTTAAAAGGAAGATGTCTCCGCGTTTTTAACCCCTTTCATTTCGTATTAGTATGAATTTCCTTTTATAATTTGCAAGCCAAAAGAACAGAGAATTGGCAAAATCGTTAGGGTTTCGCATCAATGCCTTACGGTATTTGTTCCAGTATCTTTTATTCTGAGTTCAAATCGCGTCGAGGTCACCTTTGTATTTCATTTTTCTGATATCGATAAAGTACCAGTCAAATCTTAGGGTTCCATATAGTCGATTATAACTCTCCTCGCATTTGAATCTTTGTCTTGAAACTCATTATTCATATCTTCTGGTTGCAGTTATTTATCTAAGGCGGCAAATAGATTGAGCCGTTAGAGTGTCGGATAGAGTGCATTGCATATTCGTTCTGTTTATGGTTCTGTTCAATCTGAGTTCAAATCCCACCGAAATCAACTCCGCTTTTCCTCCTCTCAAGATTGATAATGTACCCACCACTTACTGAGAGATATATTCGTCTCTCTCTCACCCGCATTCTCTCACTCTCTTCCTCCTCTTTCTTGTCCCTCTGTTGCTCAATACCAGGACTGAGAAAGAAAGAGAGAGAGAGATGGGGAAATGTGCGTGTACTTTTGTATCTAAACCGTATATGTTTTGAAAGGACTGGTCTTGTCACGTTGTGTCGGCCTCGGAATTAAGTTAAGTTTACAAATGTCTATGGAATGCTCAACCACATACAAGTCCCAGAAGTAAGATTTCATTTGATCATCAAACCACTGAAGGCTTATCGTCGAGACTGACAAAGAATTCGTCATTTTGTTGTCAGTTTTACAACGACGGAAGCTAAATGTAACCATCGCCAGGATTTGAGATCCTGACGTTGAGGTAATGAACTCTAACACAAGTATTCTATCATTTCAGCCAC
Source organism: Octopus sinensis (assembly GCF_006345805.1). Lineage (NCBI taxonomy): Eukaryota > Metazoa > Mollusca > Cephalopoda > Octopoda > Octopodidae > Octopus > Octopus sinensis. The sequence goes on along the minus strand of NC_043000.1, from coordinate 26,362,338 downwards.
CTTCACTGCTTTTACTGTCGTGCTAATAATAAAACGTATGTTTTAGTTCATCCGATAGTTAGCTTTCAAGAGAGGTGGGGGTGAAACTGCAGTTTAATTTGGTAAAAGGAAACACTAAGCACCCCACCAGTCACACACATACACACACCACACACACACACACACACAGAGCAACACAAAAGCAAATACATACATGCATTCACATACATCCATATACATATGTATATATATATATATATAATATATATATATATATATATATATATATACATACGCACATATACATACACATATACATATAATTATATATATATATATATATATATATATACATACGCACATATACATACACATATACATATAATTATATATATATATATATTATATATATATATATATATATATATATATATATATATATATGTATATGCACACATGCTGATATATATATATGTATGTATATATATAGAGAGAGATATAGATATAGATATACATACACACATATACGTATATATATATACATATACATACATACATACATACATACATACATACATACATACATACATACATACATACATACATACATACATACATACATGTAGCCATTCAATACACGTGTACACACACAAACACATACACGAGAGAATCGTATGGTTTCTATAAAAGACTCAGAAGAAGAGGAGAGAAAGAAAAAAGGTGTTTGAAAAGGGAACTAGAATTGGATATTTGGTAATGGAACCGGTTTGAAGAATAGAAATAGCGTTGCATTAGTGATATGTGAACAAGAAGGGAAAACAGCGGGATATGGGCAAGGTGAAGAGGAGAGGAAGGAACAAGCTGAATAACATCAGAGGTGAGGGAGAAAAGGAGAGAGAGAGAGTGTGTATGTGCGTGTGGGTGGATGGATGGATGGATGGATGGAGAGTAAAGCTGTCAGGTGATAACGGTTTCACCGACGCCATATTACGTTATGGTGATGATGGTGGTGGTGTTGGTGTAGGTTGTGCTGGTGGTAGTGGTCTTACTGGTGATCTGAAGGCAGTGGTTGTATGGTGGTAGATGGTTGATGGCAGTGATGATGATGATGATGATGAGGAGGAGGAGGAGAAAGAGGAGGAGGAGAATCATGAGGATTTTCATCGTCATCGCCAGCATCACATCACCATCATCATCATCATCATCATTGCTGTTGCCATAATACTCTCAAACAACTCCCATCGTCTTCGTAGTCGTCAGTACCATTCTACTTCCATCCTCCTCCTCATCATCATCATCTTCAACATCGTCAGCATCACCACCGCCATCACTGTCACTTATTTATTACTTTTACGCCATTTTTTTCCTTTTTCATTTTCCGGTTCCCCCTTCCTTTCACTCTTTCCTTTTTTTCTTTTTCTTTCACGAAATGTTCATTACTCTCACTTCTACCCTCATTGTGCATTATGCCCACCACCTATCACTTTCTCACCGGTCCTTCTCTTTCTTCTTCCTCTTTCTATTTTCCGGTCGTACATATACATACATGTACACACACACACACACACATATATATGTATGTATGCATATGTATATATTCACGTATAAATATACATACATATATATATATATTATATATATATATATATATATATATATATATATATATATATATGTATATGTATGTAAATATATACATATATATAAACATGTATTGTATGTATATGTGTGTGTATGTATACACGCAAAGATGTATATGTATATCTGTGTGTGTGTGTGTGTGGTGTACAGCTGGAACTATACACTGGATGTCTGATAATATATTTGGAGGCCACTAAATTGAACGTTCTCTATTCTTTCCCAATTTCCCAGTAGTAGTAGTAGTAGTAGTAGTAGTAGTAGTAGTAGTAGTAGTAGTAGTAGCAGCAGCAGCAGTAATAACACTAGCAGTTGGTATGGTGCTGGTGAATAGTGTTTGTTATTAGTGGTGTAGCTGGTGCTAATAATAGTACTAATGACCGTAGATAATAATATTGAATGCATTCTGTTGCTGAAATGCCAGTTTTATTCAAGCTGCGTAAATCGACGTGTTTCATATGCTAAAACTGCCAGTTGCGTTTCATTTCTCACTTAGTCTTTGTCTGCCTGGACATTAAGAGAATAAAGCAAAATCTGTGGCGGTAGATTGGCGGGGCTGTTAGATCGTCGGACGATGCATTGCAGTGTTGGTTCCAGCTCTTTGCTATTCGAGATCTGTTATGGCAGGCTTAGTTCGTCGCTCTTTTAAGGTCAATAAACACCATCGTCTGGTCACAGGATGACTTTCGTGAAGTTTATATTGTTACAAATTTTCAAGTCAGATTTCAGTTTTAGAATAACTTCCCGATTTGGGAGGCCCTGTAAAAGAACAGAGATATTGGTGCTGTTCTTCCGTCCTAGACTAAGTGACAAAAACAAGCCAACAAATTAATCTAATTAAGCTTGTGTAAATCATTTCTTTATTGCCCACAAGGGGCTACATACAGAGGGGACAAACAAGAACAAACAAACGGATTAAGTCTATTACATCGACCCCAGTGCGTAACTGGTACTTAATTTATCGACCCTGAAAGGATGAAAGACAAAGTCGACCTCGGAGGAATTTGAACTCAGAACGTAGTGGCAGACGAAATGCCGCTAAGCATTTCGCCCGGCGTGCTAACGATTCTGCCAGCTCGCCGCCTTTAGCTTGTGTAAATCTAAGCAAAGACAAGACGTCCGGAGACGATCAGGGATGGAATCGAGGGAAGATATATATATATATTACAAATATACATTTTAAAGATGCTAATGGAAGCTATAAGCATTATACATTCTAAAGAGGATGTTAATAGTCGAGAGAATTGTTCTGTTTATATTGAAAATCATGTATTTGATAACCATTGGTCAGGTATGTCGAATTTTTAAATGATCTATCCGATTATTGAAATGTAATCGATTATCTGTCATGCCGATTGTTGTGAGTAAATATTAAATCTTATTTCCCTCTAAGTTTTATACCAAGATTGGTATATATTTCGTGCGAGTGCAATATAGGCGGGTATGGGTGTTCGGACGATTAAGATAAATGGCGGAGTGATTTTCACATTTACATATTGTAGCTAAGGCGGTGAATTCCTGTCTTAACCAGCCCCCACCTCGAATATATCGCTTGAAGAATAAAGCTACAAGATGCACTCTGAATGGTAACGAAAGACATTTGTGACGAGCACCAATAATGATGAGACTCTCTCTTTATCTATGTATATAAAGCTGAAGTTGTCTGCGTGTGTGTGTGGCAGGTTTGGTAGCCTTCAACTAACACTATCTCCTCCGAGCCCCTGCGGTTCAAGTTGACCAAAATTGAGGGTATGATAGAAGAAGCCTTGCTCTTCCTTCCGTAGACGAAAAAATTCAAATCGAACCAAAAGTTATTTACATCAAAAAGGTGCTTTTTCTCTATGAAAATCCATATTTTTTACGATTTTTTGACTGCTGTGTCGGCATTTTTTGGTGTATTTCAACCAGAAAAATGTTCACTTAAAGAGAATAACAAGCTACATGATGCAAAATTTTTACTTTTCAAAAAAGATTGAAACTATGTCAAAACTTTGTTAACGCGATATCAAAGTCTGCCGTTTTAAGCGCAACTAAAAAACAAACCCGTGCAACGCCGGGCTATACTGCTAGTATATTAATACATTAAAACTATATGTGTGACACTATTACGTGGCGGGGAGGGGGAGCGAAATGCAAAAGAGACAAGACATTAGCGATGAGAGCTAGCAAAAAGGAATTGCTACAATATTATGTAATTAAATAGTTAGTTGAAGGAATAGGTAGAAAGAGAAAGAAAAATATAGACCAACATCCCTGTGCGTGTAGCACAAGGTTGTTGGTCTACTTGAAAGGAGTGGCAAAGAAAGCGAGTGGGAGAGAATCACTGTTTGCTTACTGAGTCAATACACATACACGCTTCGTTTGCTTGTTGATGTAAAGAGAAAAATAAATAGATAACTCGGAAAATAGAAGACGTACGAATATAGCTTTCAGAAATGTTGTTTCTTGAGAGTGTACCTTCAATGCTGCCTGAATGGACTTTTACACCACTTCAAGAATAAACACAAATATATAATTCCATCTTACAATTTTCAAAATAACCGTGGAATTTCCATGGGTACTGTTAATACATATATAAATAGTTATTGGAAACAGCAAATTATTTTGAATTTATTTCGTTTTTCTGGTGAGTAAACCAAAAGTGAATAGCAGTTATACATGTGTCTATACATCTATAAAGTGGAGGCACATGGCCTAGTGGTTAGAGCAGCGGACTCGCGATCGAGGGATTGCGGGTTCGAATCTCAGGCCGGGTGATGTGTGTGTTTATAAGCGAAACACCTAAGCTCCACGCGGCTCCAGCAGAAGGTAATGGCGAACTTCTGCTGACTGTTTCGCCACAACTTTCTCTCACTCTTTCCTCCTGCATCTTGCAGCTCACCTGCGACGGATCGGCGTCCCGTCCAGGTGGGGAACCTATAGGCCAAGGAAACCGGGAAACCGGCCCTTATGAGCCAGGCGTGGCTCGAAAAGGAACAAACAACATATATCTATAAAGTGATTAGTACTCATACAGCTATGTTTGTGCATTTTAGTGAAAAAAGTGCTTAGTACAATGAAGTGAAGTAATATTTAGTGAAAACTAAATCTGTCCTTGTTTATATATATAATGGTGTTGTGTATATTCAGTAACTATGCCATTAGATTCATATCCTGGCTTAAGGCCAATATCCATGTTGATATCGACAGGTAGATCAATCATATTTGTATAATTTAAGCCGTGATAAACAGATAAATCGAAAACAAATAAAAAGTGGGAATCGAACTCG
>NC_043000.1:26342452-26352452 GCF_006345805.1 Octopus sinensis | reverse complement strand
CATTTGTATGTATATATTTACGTACATATATGTATATATGAGTGTGCGTGTATATACGTATCATACGTACGCGTATAGTAATTTATTAGTTCAATAACTAATAATTAACAATAAAAATAATTGAATTATAGCTACTGCATGTATAGATAGACAATCAAACAGACAGACAGACAGACAGACAGACAGACAGACAGACAGATAGATAGATAGATAGATAGATAGATAGATAGATGATAGATAGATAGATAGATAGATAGATAGACAGACAGACAGACAGATATATAGATAGATAGATAGATAGATAGATAGATAGATAGATAGATAGATAGATAGATAGATAGATAGATAGATAGATAGATAGATTGTACATGTACAATACTTGTTTTGAAGCGCTTGTTTCAGCTTCATGTATTCTACACTTGATAAAGTGGTTCACTGCAGTACTTCTATATCAGACACATAGAACTTCTAAGAGATTCTCATAATGCATTGCACTGCTGTGGAATCGTTAATATAAGTAATTGTTTACACTGATACTGACTGTGAGCATGTTACAGTAACCGATGTATATTGTCCGTGCGTGTGTGTGTGTGTGTGTATGATGTGTATGTATATATATATATATGCCTTTCCTCCTTTTGTCGCCAATAAAATAAGTATCAGTTGAGCACTGGGGCCGATGTAACAGACCTATCCCCTTCTCAGAACTTGCAGGCCTTGTGCCAAAATTTGAAACCAGTATAAATACTTTTTGGTCGACAAAATATACTGCGGAATTCATTCTGAGGTTGTATTTCCAATAGACGCGCAGTGTTTAAAAACGGAATATGCATTTATCAGGGTGATAGTGAACCCTCTAATGTTCCCATTTGCCTTTGCCAGGAAGGGTTCTATTTCCTTCTGATATATGCATATTCTGTTTTTAAACGCAGCGCATCTATAGGAGATACTATCTCCAAATGAATACCGCAATAAAATTTATCCCATTCCAATGTATTTACACTGAGTATGATTTATAGAGGGCTATTTTAATCTAATACTTCTTTTGTTACATATAATGGACTTTTACTTTCATTTTTGCTTGATTTTCTTTTCTGACTGTTTGGACTTATATATATTTATTGTATAGTAACTGTTTGACCTTTTGTTATGAGCCTACATTTATCAATAATAGATTCAATTCCGCAGCTTTTTTTAAATCTATCTGTATTATATCTGTGTATATATTTCATTATTATTATTAATGATGTTTGTTCTTCATACTTTTTAAGCCCCATGTGGATTCCTTTTGAGCTTATGAAGACGGCTTTCGTTTTGTATATATACAATACATTTGAAATATCTATGTATGAAAGCGTTGTTGCGAAACAAAATATATGTTGCCAGACTCACTGTTATGGAATGGATTACACGGTTTGTGTGTGTGGTTTGTGTGTGGCATTTAATGTGTGTGTGTATAGATAATACCAACCAGATATATCCATTGAGGCCCCAGTAAATATTTTTATACATTTCTTTGCATTTATATTTAATAATTGATGAGAAATTATTTTGTTATTTTGTAATTTGAGAAATTATTTTGTTACTTGTCTACAACCATACTTTACATGATAAACCGAAACTAATCAATTAATATTTTAACTCTAATGAAAAGTTCATTAGCGTAATGAAAATTACTCTCAAATGCGTCAAGGGAGAAAACTCCTACAAGAACGATTAACAAAACCTTAAATTATTCAAAATTTCTGAGTCTGATCTTTGATGGCTATTTTTACATCTGCTGGTATATTTCAGCCTTGTTATGTTTCGTCAACGGCACAAAGTCAACACAAAGCTCAATGAACACAGAACAATTTAGAATGTATATAGCTTTCGTGTGAAAATAATTAATTCATTAGGCTATTTAATGTAATGATGTTGGAAAATTTCCCAAGACTACCTTGTACATCACGAATGTATAATTAAGTTCAGGCCACTATATTTGACGTGGTGAGCCAATGCAATTTTTAATCAATTCGATAATGCGAAGAAATTTCATTTGCGTTAATGAAAATTACTCTCCAGCGGAGCAATTGGAAGAACTTCGATTGAACAAATTATTTTAGGCGCATGGCATGTTTGTGTGGTTAAAAGCTCGCTTCGCAACTACGAGATCTCGGATTCAGTCTCACTGCGCGGTACACTGGGGAAGTGTATTCTACTATTGTCACAAGCCGACCAATGCCTGGTGAATGAATTTGGCGGACGGAATCTGTGAGGAAGCCCATCATGTATGTGTGTGTGTGTGGGTGTGTATCAGTGTGTATGTGTGTCACTGTGTCTGTGCTTGATGACTGGTGTTGGTTTGTTTATGTCCTGTAAGTTAGCAGTTCGGCAAAACAGATTTACTCTTTTATTCTTTTACTAGTTTCAGTCATTGGACTGCGGCCATGCTGTCGCACCGCCTTTCGTCGAATCAAATCGCCCACAGGACTTATTCTTTGTAAGCCTAGTACTTATTCTATCGGTCTCTTTCGCAGAACTATCAAGTTACGGGGACGTAAACACACCAGCATCGGTTGTCAAGCGATGCTGGGGGGACAAACACAGACACACACACATATATATATACATATATACGACGGGCTTCTTTCAGTTTCCGTCTACCAAATCCACTCACAAGGCTTTGGTCGTCCCTAGGCTATAGTACAAGACACTTGACCAAGGTGCCACATAGTCGAACTGAATCCGGAACCATGTGGTTGGTAAGCAAGCAACTTACCACACAGCCATTCCTGCGCCTATATTGATAGAATAACTACCAAACTTAAGAATAAACACATACTGAGGTCAACCTTTCCTATATATGTAGGCATGAGTGTGGTCGTTCGATACCGTTGCGTGGAATCTTTAGCAAGAGGCCATAACATAATCAAGGTTCCCCTCATGCCTTTGTGAATGCATTTATGTCAACGAAGACTGTGTAAAAGCCCGCGGATTGGACTGTACTTGTAATTCAAAGACTCAGGTCGTCAGTCTATGTCTCTGGAATACTCAGCCACATCGCATACTACTTCAATAAGTAGGTCATCAAGTTTATCGAAAAACTTATGTTCATGCGTTGAAGTCGACGAGAATCCCTCATATATAAGTGTGTGGACGTGCATGTATGCGCGCACGAATGCGTGTGCGTGTGTGTTGACATAATGCGAGTCTTAACCGTATCTACATAAGTGTAAACTAATAAACAGACACATGCATACAAATGTTTATCTTACAGTATTTCTCTGCAAAGAGAAAGAGTGCGGCTGACCTGATTTGTGTTTCGTCTCGAATTAGAACCTTCTTCAGAGACAACACTTCTTTCTGTCCGCAGGGAAATTCGCAGTTATATATATAATTACTTTACATGTCCAATAAATATGACAGTATCAGCAATTTGGAGAGCCAATTTGCATATATATTAATGTGTATGGAACTAGATGTGGAGGCGCAATGGTCCAGTGGTTAGGGCAGCGGCTTCGTGGTCGTAGGATCGCGGTTTCGATTCCCAGACCGAGCGTTGTTGGTGTTTATTGAGCGAAAACACTTAAAGCTCCACGAGATTCCGGCAGGGGGGGTGAACCCTACTGTATTCTTTTACCACATTTTTCTCTCACTATTTCTCCCTGTTTCTGTTGTACCTGTATTTCAAAAGGCCAGCCTTGTCACACTTTGTGTCACGCTGAATATCCCCGAGAACTACATCAAGGGTACACGTATCTGTGGAGTGCTCAGCCACTTGCACGTTAATTTCACGAGAAGGCTGTTCCGTTGATCGATCAACTGGAACCCTCGTCGTCGTAACCAACGGAGTGCTACGAGTACTAGATAGTTTAATAGTGACAGAATCATAGTATAAGTATTTGTAAATATCAAACACCCGGATACTATTGACGTCGTTGAGTCGTTAGAGCACTGGACAAAGTTATTCGCTGTATTTGCTCTTACTCTCTAAGTTCAAATCTTAATCGAAACCAACTTTAAAGCGTTTGCTTACAAACCACATGGCTCTAGGTTCAGTCCCACTACGTGGACAAGTCATCTACTACTGTCTCGGGCCGACCTAAGCCTTGTGGGGAGATTTGGTAGACGGAAACCAAAAGAACTCGTCGTAAAGTTATATATGTGTGTGTGTGTGTGTGTGTGTGGTGTGTGTGTCTACCATCACTTGATAACCAGTTTTGGTTTGTTTACGTCCCTGTAACTTACCAGTACGGCAAGAGAGACCGTTTGAATAAGTACCAGGCTTTAAAAAGATAAGAATTGGGGTCGATTCGTTTGACTAAAAAATTCTTCAAGGCGGTGCCCCAGTGTGGCCGCAGGGTAACGACTGAAACAAATATAACATAAAAGGTATAAGTTTAAAGTGAAGACGCGTAGCCTAGTGGTTAGAGTATAGCATTCACAGTCGTAAGATTGTGTCTGTGTCTGTGTGTATATGTGTGTGTGTGTATGTATTTCTGTGTGTGTTTGCGAGTCTGTGCACGTATGCGTGTATGTATGTGCGTGTGTTTGTCCACCACTGCACCACTGCCTGACCACCAGTGCTTGTTTGTTTACGTCCCTTAAGTTAGCAGTTCGGACAGTGAGACCGACAGATTAAGTATCGGATTTATAAAATAGATGCTGGCTGGAGAGCGATTTGCTCAACTAAATACCGAGGCGGGACACCAGCATGGCCGCAATTCAATGACAGAAACAAAAATAAAAATAAAGATAGAATATAATGATAACACTTACTGAAATATATATTCACTTGCACATGTATGTAAAATATTTTATATAAGAGTTGCTATATGTGTATTCATGTATGTGTTTATAGGTGGAAACTGTTTGAACGCGAAAGACTAATGAAGAAACGAATCCTCTTTTTTCATATTAATCAGCCATTTTGTTTTTAGTGAAGCTTAAAAGCGTTGTTGGTGAGTAGCCCTAGGAAGGTCAACCAGATCTTCCAGACTTACAAGCAAAGCTATGCCGCTTGTGATTGTCCTACTTCCATATACAGCATCACATTATCTTGTTTTTGTCGTCAAAATAAGAATTTATAAACTGAAAGAATGTGAAATAACTCCGTTTTCGAATGGTGTATCTCGAAGCAAAGAAAGCTATATAAATAATCTTTTCTGCTCTAGGCACAAGGCCTGAAATTTTGGAGGAAGGGGACAGTCGATTAGATCAACTTCAGTACGCAACAGGTACTTAATTTATCGATCCCGAAAGGATGAAAGGCAAAGCCGACCTCAGCAAAATTTGAACTCAGATCGTAAATACTGACGACATACTGCTAAGCATTTCGCCCGGCGTGCTAAGCTATATAAAAGATAGTATAGAACACTTGTCATGTTTACAAGAGATGTGGTTTCATGTCCCACGGGTAGCCTTCGTCTTTTTCTATCCAAAGGATCTTTAATCCAATATTTACACGTCATTATTCATTTTTTTTTGCTTCGAGATACATCGTTCGTATTCATGTTTGTTTGTTTCTAGTCGATAGGACATGATTTCAATGAGGTTTGGCTGGTATTTCTTGCAGGTAGAAGCTCCCTTGTGCAAGTGTATGCGTATTTACGAGTGTAATGCAAATCTGAAAATGAAGTCGCCATTCCGTCTTCAAGTGGGTAAAGTTTAAAAGACATTGGTGAAATGGAATGCGTTGGAATCATGGAAATAATTAACCTTAGAGAATAGAAAAATGGCGACAAGATCAGCAACTACAGCAGTAAAAGAAATCTGGTAAAATACAAGATGGATTTGAAAAGAAAACCGAAAATATTTGAAAGAAAAATAATATTAAAAAACTCTGGGCTTGCGAAGGGAGAGAAAAATGATAAGGTGTGAAAGAGGAAAGCAAGTCACAGAGAGAATGAAAGAGATTAAGTGTTGTCGTTGTTATGTGCGTGTGTTTGTGTGTGTGCGTGTGTGTTTTTGTGTGTGTGTGCGTGTGTGTGTGTGCGTGTGTGTGTGTGTGTGTGTGTGTGTGTGTGTGTGTTGTGTGTGTGTGTGTGTTTGTGAATCAGAGATAAAGAGAGAGAGAGAGATTAAAGCATAGTCGGCCTCTCAAATAGAGGGCATATTGAAAAGAGAGGATTGATAGAGTGCATTTAGTAAGAGATAAGGAGAAGGACAGAGAGGAAGAATTAGATAGAATAACGAAAGAAAATCATGATAGAAAAAAAGTGATTCAAAGAAAAATAGAAAATTAATGTTAAAAAAAGCACAAAGAGAATGGCTGTATAACTAAACGTAGAATAGAGGCAAACAGATATGAGACAGTGAGAGAGAAAACGGGGAAAAGGAGAGAGAGAAAGAGAAATAAATGAAGAATACATGAGACAGATAAAGAGAGAAAGCTAGAGAAGAGAGAAAATGGATATTGATGGAGTGAAGTAGAAAATATAAGAAGGATTTTTAAAATATAAGAAGTGTTGGAAATGAGAGAGATTGAAAGACAAAGGTGACAATCGAATAATTAGTGAGAGGGAGGGTGGACGAAAAATATAGAAATGGAGAAGATAAAAACGATGTGGTGGGGGAGGGAGGGAGGAGAAAGGAAGATGCGTTTGCATAAAACTACATTGTTTGATCGAAGCAATGGGATACAGAAGAAAAAAAAAGAGATGGAGAAATGGCGGTTGAAAGACGTTATTTTGAAGGATGCAAAAGATTGTGTATAATTTGAAGTGCAGAGAAAAAATGAAGGGTTTAAAATGTTGAAAGAATGAAGAGGCCAACAGACAGAATCAGTCGATATTACAAATTTATGAAAGAATAAACTGAAAAGAAGAATTTGAAAAGTGAAAAACTAGAAAAAAAAATACTGAGAGAAAAATTTTATTTGTTGAAGAAAGGTAAACGAGAATGTGAAATGAGTTTCCGCGTTGATAGTATTGGAAATGTCAGAGCTAAGGTTGTGAAAAATGATTTAGTTATACATTCTTAATCTTTTTGCTTTACGCTTTTATTATTTATATTATTTCTTTATCTTTTTAATTTCGAACTATTGAAAAGCAGGAAAATAATGACAGAAGAAGCAGAAATGTGGATATATTGCTAAAATATTGCAAAGATATCAGATCTAGTCAATGAATTCTTTCTCATAGGGTGGGTATGTTGGTAATTCTAGTTTGAATAATGGCCGACATTGGTTTGTTCTGAAACGTCTCTGATACTTTGCTTATAAATGGCTGAGTTTTTGGCTGTGTTTGAGTTTTAGAATCGACAGATGGAAGCAATAGAAAAAAAGATGGGGAAAAAATAAAGGAAAAAGAAACAGAAATTAAATGTTTCATCGTTTAATAATACTGGATATATTGAATGGAACATGTGCAAGTCAGAGATTCTGCGAATTTATTAACAACGAAATGTGTAAAATAAAAAAAACTTGTATACATTAAGACACATATCCGCATGCAAAAATATATAAACACACGCACACATACACAAACATACACACACACACACACACACATATATATATATATATTATATATATATATATATATATATATATATATATATATATATATATATATATAAATGAAAGAATGGAGTCGAACGAAGATGTTAACAAAATTCCTTTACTCTCGACACTACCCAGGTTTCGGTTAAACGAATTTTCCATGCTTGACGATAAACATAGGATAATTCATTCACCTACTTATATATATATATAATAAAAATGATGGAAAAAATGAGAACAAAAGAATGATGCCTCGATATTAGCTCCGGCATTTGAAACTCTGAGTCCTATTATGACAACTTACTGATTGTCCTGAACTATACACAAACACACACACACGCACACACACACGCACACACATACACACACACATACATGTATGTGTGTGTGTGTGTGCGTGCGTGTGTGTGTATGTGTGGGTCTTTTTCTCTTCTTTTTACATCTATTGTGTTGCTATTTCTGCTGAAAACACCGATCTCTGCGTGTAAAATACGTCCGTACAAGCTACTCTTGATAACTGGATGTAGACACGGTTGGGATTACCGGCTCTTTCAGCTTACCGTCTGTCCTCTTTTATTTTATTTTATTTTATTCTATTATTTTTTCTGTGACATTTTTGTTCAGACAAACCTGAAGCAGTAGTTTGACAGCAGACCTTGCATCCTTTATCTTTATATTGTGTGTATGTATGCTTCCATATATAGCTAAGTGAGATTCCGGTAAAGAAAAAAAAACTTGTTGAACGCTGTACAAAGCTCATCCACAGATATTGGCTAACTGATGTCATCATCCAGGATAAATGCACGTGCTACTGGATATACATCAGGAACTCCATAGTATCCGTAAGGTGTGTATAAATAGACAAACGGAATATAATATGTGTGAGTGTTTTTGTGGCGGTGAAATTGAGAAAGTCTAATATCTGTCGAGTATCTTGTCTTTATGTTTGCGTGCAAGCAAAATTACTGTATTCCAATCTGAACCCATGATATGCATGCATGTACTAATGCCCCTGTTAGAGTTGTATACACACTTATATAAATACAAAAGCTTTAACTTTTATTATACTATGGAACACAGTAGGGAATAAAATGTACGACTCAAAGGTTTGGTCGCTGTTTATTTACATATTTAAGAGTTGGTTATTGATTTAGTTATTGAATTTATTTACCGATACTGTTGTTGATAGGGAAACTATGTTTGAAAGTTGAGGTTTCTTTGGTATGTTTGTTACCAAACAACACTTAATTTAGTGCTCTTGACACCGCTGGATTAAATGGTACTGTTCAGGTGTCGAAACCATAATGATATCCGTGGAGCAGCTGATGATGGAGTTATGTTGGATTGTTGGTATGGCTGTTTTTTGTATATACTCTTTTTTGCTCTTTTACTTGTTTCAGTCATTTGACTGCGGCCATGCTGGAGCACCGCCTTTATATGGAAAAGTTTTATAACACATCCTTTTGATATACCTTTTGATATACATATATAAGACATTATGAAAAGGGTTTAGCTAATGTTTCTTAATAAGTCAAGAGACATCGCAAGAAATTGTCTCGCTGCATCATTTAGCTATTTGGTTCTTTTTTTTTTTACGATGTAATCGACGTCTAATCTGGCTCTCATGACTGCATTTTTAGACTTCAACTAGACGCTGGAGTCAAAACTAAGAAATGAGAATAATGCACAGAAACACGTGAGTAAAATAGGTAACAACAAGTAAATATACACTTCCATTATAACAGAGGCAATATGAATATTTTGTAGACAACCAACTGTAACATAAAGAGAAAATAGTGTCTCTTAAATACCCAGGAAATGCTCTGATTGAAGTCTTTTACTCGTGTATGAATATACATCTCATGTAATTAAAATATGATTATAAATAGCGACCGAGTGAAGTATACAAAGAACATCAAATACATACGAGTATATTTATACACAAAGACATATACGCATATAAACGACCACATATAATATATATGTACATATATATATATTTATATATAATACAAAATATATTTATAATATAATGTGTACATATATATATATATATATATATATATAGGTATGTTAATGCAAAGAGGAAAAGGGGAACTCGAAATATGAGTTTATTCTTTTATACTTTTATTTATTTCAGCCATTTGACTTCGGCCATGCTGGAGCACCACCTTTTAGTTGAAATCGACCCCAGGACTTATTCTTTGTAAGCCTGGTGCGTTTGCCGAACCGCTAAGTTACATTGGCGTAAACACACCAACATCGGTTGTCAAGCGATGGTGAGGGAGCCAGACACAGACACAAAGATACACACATAAATATAGTTGCGCACTGGGGTCGATGTAATCGACTTAATCCGTTTGTCTGTCCTTGTTTGTCCTCTCTGTGTTTAGCCCCTTGTGGGTAGTAAAGAAATAGGTATTTCGTCTGTCTGCGTTATGAGTTCAAATTCCACCGAGGTCAACTTTGCCTTTCATCCTTTTTGGAGTCGATAAATGAAGTACCAGTTGCGTACTC
>NC_043000.1:26332452-26339952 GCF_006345805.1 Octopus sinensis | reverse complement strand
ACGATCAAAGGAACATCTTGCTCGTGAAATTAACGCGCAAGTTAACGCTGTTCTCAGGGAAATTCAGCCTGACACAGGGCTGGCCCTTTGAAATACAGGTACTACTTATTTTTGCCAGCTGAGTGGACTGGAGCAACGTGAAATAGATTGTCTTGCTCAAGGACACTACGCGTCAGCGGGAATTGAACTCACGACCTTAAGATCGTGAACTGAATGCCGTAACCACTAAGCCACACGCCTTTCCATTTGTGTCTTTCATTGTTCGAAAGAATAGTTCATGTTCCATGTATTTGTGCTTCATATTTCTTTGTTGTACACGTTTCATGACGTCCTGTGCCCACATATGCTTATATATATATATATATATATATATATACGTATAGATGTATGTACATATACGTATGTATATATGCGTATAAATATATATATATTATTTATATTATATATATGTGTGTATGTATGTACGTATGTGTGTATGTATATGTGAGTGTGTGTGCTTTATTAAACCATATAACTAAGTATTAATTTGTAATGCATTCTATTTATGTAATGAGTTCATGAGTTCATAACTTGGCATTTTCCAATTTTATATTTTGGTTTATTTTTATTTCAGGTTTTCCGAAAATTCTTCGTGGGTTTACTATTGAAAGAAACCTCTGCTGTTTGATCCTGGACGACGGACGTATATGTGGAAGAGACACTTAATGAATTAACCAAGTTTTTTTTTATTGTTGTACAGTAAAGTATAACGATGATGACTGTAAGTACTGCTGTGCTCCATGTGTAATACTAAGCGGTACCATGGTCATACATTTGTACGAATTTTTGTCAGGAGTTGTAGAGTCTGAGATCAATCTCGCCTCACTGCACCGTTATGGATTGATGTAGCCCGTTGCTATACAGAACATTTCAATGCTGCACGTTAGTATGGATTGTTATAACCAACTGCTGCATTAGGTAGAAACAGTCTGACCTTCACTGTATGGGCAGTTGTTGACTTCGATTAATTCCTGTTCGGCCCGGTATAGACTGTTGAAATCGATACAATTTTATCTACCCCGTTAAAATTGGCCGCTGTAACAGATCGATACTGTCTCAACGAAAATAACTAGGTGCGCAACAAAAACATAACTTCATATTCGGAAATCAGAAATAGCTGCATTTACAGGAAAATCAGCCAATCTCACAAAAGTAGTTGCAAACACGTGGTAAAAATAGTAACGTAACACAATACAAGACAGTTATACGCACGACATCAGAATCAGTTAAATATCCGACAATAAACTTCCATACTCAACAAAAGCTGCAACCACACACTCACACGGGCACAGAAGCACATAAGCACGCACACACGCACACACACACACACAACACACACAAAGCCACCACCAACAACAACAACAAAAGTAGTTACATGCAGGATAAAAAAAAACGATCGCTTTATGCAAGATGATAAAATAGATTCATGGCAGTATCGATAGAAATGAAAGCGTTTAGGGATAATAATGAAAAGCAAAAACTACATGTACGGGTTTATGGTAAATAGAAGTAGTAACAGAAACCAGATTTGTTAAGGTCAGTCCGGTTTATTTGTTTAAAAGATTAATTATAATTGAAAGTATTGTACGTCAGTGATTTTAGGTCCCAGCAATGGGTATAGTTCTTGATTTTTTTATATACAGAAATATTTCAATAATTAAAACAGAACTGAGTTTGAATTCCGTTAGATGAAAAATAATTATTATTTTAATTATTATCGGAGTAATTACACATGAAAGTCATTAGTCCAGCAGTGGGTATAGCTCTTGATTACTTTATACAGAAATATTTCAGCAATAACTATTGAACTGAGTTTATATTCTTTTAGAATAGTTATTTTTCTTAGTCTTTAATCTATTGTCTATCGTTAATGTTTAACATGGTCTTCATCCTTATCGTACATCAGTTTCAAAAAAACATTGGAATAAAGGCTTAGTAAAGACCTATAAATTCTTCCCAAAACTTGAGCCTTCCTTCAGTGTAAGTTGAACATCTCTTATGTAGACACCCATAAAATACTGCTTAATTATAGAAACAATTATTTGCACGATCGAATAATATCTTTGGAATAGTCTTTAAATAATGATCGCTTCCTATATTACACGCAGCAACGTTTGGTGAGAGCAAAAATATAATTCCTTCAACAAGAACAGTTCATACAGACAAACGATACCGAAGAAATTTCTCCTTTATGATTCGATTGTTCGCAACAACAGACGGACCAAATGTGTGTGCATACCAAGAACACGAACGGCTGACAATAGAAAAGAACAACTGGATCTGCGCACGACAACGGTAAGCTATTTTGACGGGTTTCGTGACAGACGAGCATGAAATATGTATTTGTTCGTTGTCGACGAAACCTGCCTGAAATAGCCAACCAAGACACGATTAAAAACAAACCAAGAGACCGAATCTAAGAGCAGCCTAAGATCACCAAACGATGCCAACCAACGTTCAACTATTATCATCTTTTGGAATAAAAAGAAAAGAATTAAAAATTTAAATTTAGAAGTATTCAAATTTTAGTTTGATTTCTCACCACGTACAAATGAAACGTTAAAAATCATTATCATTTTTTACGTGGTGAGCGCCATAATACAAACGGCAACCTGAGTCGTTTCACAGTTTCTCTCTTCGATTGAAGAATTATTTCATTTATGTTCTTATTACTATTGAAGAAAATCATGAACATCACAATTTCCCAATTTTCTTTTCCTTTGTATCTAAGCAAAATAAACCAAAACCTAACGCCAGTGTGTGTTAGTACAGCATGAGGTAAGCCCCTTGCAATTCGAGTCAGTCGCGCGTTTTTGATTCTTTGTTTTTTTTAAAAAGCCATTTTTTTGTTTTACACGGTGTGTGGTTTTTTGCATGAGGGCCACAAGGGGAATATCAAGCATGTGACAAAATGTCTTGGTACTACGTTACTTCTGAGTTCAATTTCAACCATGATTCACATTACCTTTCATCCCTTCAGGGTCAATAAAATAAGTACCAGTTGAGCACTGGGGTCGATTTAATTCACTTATCTCCTCCCCTAAAACTGCTGGACTTGTGCCAAAATTTGAAACCATTATTATTATTGTGAAGAAAGCGGTGAACAGGTGTTAGCGTGTCGAAAAAATTCCTGTTGGCCTTTCTTCCAGTCCTTTATATTCTGGCCGCAAATTCTACCGAAGTCGACTTTGCCTTTCATCCTTCTGGGGTCCTTAAAACAGAGTACCAGTTTAGTTCTGGGGTAAAATGAATCGACTAACCTCTCCCACTAAAATTCATGATTTTGTTCTAAAACTTGAATCAATTATTATTCTGAAAAACTGTACATTGGCAGAATCGTTAGTGCATCGAATAAAATTCTTCCCATTATCAGATTCTATAAAATACAGTTTCAATCAAGTACTGGGTGGTTGTAATCAAGTTATACCTTATCCACAAAGCCGTTGGCCGAAATTACGAACAATTTAGGGTGGTGGTTGGACAGAATGGTCAGAGTGGCGGGAAAATGCTCAGGCTTCGGTCAGCCTGAGGCTATAGTAGAAAACACTTACCCAAGATGCCACGTAATGGAACTGAACCCGGAACCATGTGGTTGGGATGCAAGCTTCTTACCACACAGCCAGTCCTGCGCCTATTATATAAAAAAACACAGAAAGCTAAGTTTATATACATAACATGCGAAATCGCTCGGCCAGGAGGTCAAACTGTTGCGTTCACGATCGTCAGATTGTGGGTTCGATTTCCGAACGGAGCAGTGCGTTGTGTTCTTGAGCAAAACACTTCATTTCATGTTGCCCCAGTCCACTCAGCTGTAAATGGGCTCCCCTGCGACAGAATAGCCTTCCGATCAGGAGGTGGGGTTGTTGCCCTGCTTTCCTAGAGAGAGGGGTGGCATTATCCGAAAGCTACAGCAATGCGAAGCGCATTGTGACCGGCAATGTATAACAACATCTGATCGTCTGGTCGTCGATTACGTGATCACGTGATATGTGTAATACATTTGAGTGCCAGACTGAATGCATTGTAGAATTTAAACATGTTTTTTGATGTGATTTTAAATCTAGCCAGCGTCCACTTCGCTTTTTCTACATCCAGGGAGAGGGCTAAAATAAAAACCAGTCTTCACTCAGTGGCCTGTCAGGATAAATTTGTTTAGCATTTATTTAAACAGTATCAAGGCGAGTTTTAGCCCCAAGAAGTCTCAATAGAACGGATATAAAAAAGGTGTTCCAACCGTGATAATATTCTTATTTTTAGATATTTTTAGTATTGTGATATCTATGTTCATCGTTCTTTCTTAAATTGTAGGCTATGATATCAGGGGATTTGGTTAGCGTTTCTAGCGGGTTGAGTGACTGCGTATAGGCTCCGTCTTTGACTTGAAATTAGTATAAACGGTAGAACACCGCTCTAAAAGCTTTACAAAATCCGTCCGTCCGTCTGTGTGTGTGTGTGTGTGTGTGTGTGTGTGTGTGTGTGTGTTCAAATATTTTGCCTAATAAAAAAAATGAATTACTGCATCAAGAATGACTGTCTAGATAACTGAGATTGTGGAACACTAAACTACGGGTTTGAGAGTAGCAGAATAGAGGAATATCAGTGTAGATTGTAAAGCAATCGAGAATTACGGAATAGTGGTATTGAAAACTGAGATTATACAGTACTAAATTATAGATCGAGAATAGCAGAATTACGGTATAGATGTGAGATTATAGAATACTATTCTAAGGATCAGGAGTAACGGAATAGTGATGTAAAGAGGAGAGAGATTGTAGAATACTAAACTATGTATGTAGAATAACAGAATGTGGAAAACGGAAAGTGCTGAGTATTAGACTCTGTGGAATAGCAGAATAGCAGTGTGGATAACTAAAATTACAAAGCAGTGCATTATGTCAGGGGAATAGCGGTAGAAATACTGAAATTGTACTTTTTGATTTCTAAGTTTAAATCTGTTCGGAATCAGTTTGGCTTTCATTTTCTTATGATCGATAAATAAATATATTTCAACTATTTTCAGTCAAACATGCAGTAAAAAAATTGATCTTGAGTCTGTATAAAAGAATTTATAGCTATCAAAAGTCAATCAACTTCCAGCGCGATCAATCTACATTCGTTTGGAACCGTTTCAGTTTTAGTTAAATCGTTATTAATGCGATGAGCAAAGACTAGAATATCGCAATTTTTCCATTACCTTGCAAACTGTGAACTTCATGCTTTATTCCTATGAAGAAAACAATTATTTTCTTTGTGGGTGGGGTGTTATTGAAATAAGATGTCCTCGGCGATCTTAAAAGAAAATGAGAGACAAACGAAAGAGAAACGAGAGGGAGAAAGTGAGAGAGTGCAGCAACATATTTATGATAGTGGGCGACGGATTCTGACACAGAGCAGCAACTACGGCGTTTCCATAATCTGATGGATTAGTTTAAAGTAACAAAAAAATAATAATAAATATATAAAATAAAATAAACCTGGTCCGTCAATCAAATTGATTGGAATGTGTGAAAAATGGAGCGTGAGATTTATTAACAGAGGGAATTAGAGGATTCTTTTATTATTTGAAGTAAAATTTTGATGAAAGTTGGACGTTTGTTATTTTTATCTGTTGTTCACTGAATAGAGAAGAAAAAGATTCAAGAGATTTTAGTGGTTGTTTCGACAGTCAGCAAATTGCAAATGTGTTGTAATTATTGTTGCTTGTTTTGGTAATATGTTTAAGTCAGAACAGAAATTGACGCTTAAGTGAACGAGAGAGATGAGCGGAGAGAAGGGTTTAGATTAGAATTTAAATTTAAAAGCAAAGACCTGATGTGGTGTTTAGAAGAGAGATATTCGGTGACACGGGAAGGAAAAATTATTATTTCACACAGATTGTAGAAAATAATAAAACAACTAAGTGGTTAAACTGGATGATTTAAGTAAATGGAAGAGAGTAAATGAACCATTTTAACTTACTATCCGATGTAGTCTTTGTTAGTCTTGAGATCCTTGGTTCTTCAAATCACAACGAAGGGTTCCTTTCAAACTGTCCATATGCTCTCATTTCAAGAAGGTCTTCTTTTTCCTTCTCCTCAGCTCTTTGGTTAAACTCTTCCTAGCCCATCATTTCATCTGCATTTACACCCATATCTTTCACAGCATATTGCAGCAGGTCTTCATCACTATTTATCAAATACTCGGCAAGCGTTCTCCTTTCCCTCCTTATATAATGGTCTCTACTAATTATTCCTCTGCCACCATTCTTTCTTTTCATACACAGTCTGTTTACGTTTGCCTTAGGGTGTAGCGCCTCATGCAGTGTCATGAACTTTCTCTTCCTATCCAATGTTGATATTTCCTCCTTAGTCCATTTGAGGATGAACGCACTATATCTTACCACTGCAACTGCCCAGATATTCATTGCAGTAATCACATTTTTGGCATTCAGGTTTAATTTCAACACGATCTTCACCCCTTTTTGATACAACTCGCTAGTCTCATTTTTATCACGTGCTTCAACTGCATTACCAACCGCAGCTCTGTGTGTCTTAGGTATATGCTGTGGTTTGTTGTAGTTTTCTAATTTACACTGTATTGAAAGTGTTTTACGTAGGATGTGTGCGGTGCCTAGAAGTGCTATTTTCTGCATGCTATTTATACTTGTTAGTCCTGGTGTTTTGATATGTATTTGTCTGAATATTTTTTTATCATACCTAATGTGCCTACTATGATAGGAATTGTTTCTGTTTTTAGATTCCACATTCGAGTTACCTCTATTTCCAGATCTTTGTATTTCGAAAGATTCCCCACTTCTTTTAGAGAAACATTGTCATCTGTTGGTATTGATACATCAATTAGAAAACCTTTTTTTTTTCTTGGTGATCTCTGATAACTATATCCGGCATACTGGCCTTAATTTCTCTTTCTGTGTGTATTGGCATATTCCAGAGTATGGTTGCTTTCTCATTTTCTGTGACCTTTTCTGGCGTGTGCCTATACCGTCTTTTTCTGTTGTTATTCGATATTGCTGACACAGCTTCCAATGTATATAGGTACCAATTATTATTATTATTGAGTAAGAGAGCAGCGCGAGCCCTCAGAGTGACACTGGCTTATAAATATACAAAGTGCAATATCCATATCATGACTACCCGTCTGATAAGGGTACACCAGACACATATATCACAACGATATGCGCACGACATGGTGTCCTCATATCAAGATAAACAGTGCATGACCTTGCAAGAGAAGCCCAGTTACAATTT
Organism: Octopus sinensis; assembly: GCF_006345805.1. NCBI lineage: Eukaryota > Metazoa > Mollusca > Cephalopoda > Octopoda > Octopodidae > Octopus > Octopus sinensis. The sequence goes on along the minus strand of NC_043000.1, from coordinate 26,332,666 downwards.
TCTTCTAGTTGAGTATCCAGTTACGCACTGGGGTCGATATAATCGACTTAATCCGTTTGTCTGACCTTGTTTGTCCCCTCTGTGTTTAGCGCCTTGTGGGTAGTAAAGAAATAGGTATTTTATCCGTCTTTACGTTTTGAGTTCAAAGTCCGCTGAAGTCGACTTTGCTTTTTTCATTCTTTCGGGGTCGATAAATTAAATACTAGTGAAACAC
>NC_043000.1:26289952-26329952 GCF_006345805.1 Octopus sinensis | reverse complement strand
GGTACTCTAAAGGCTGCCAAATGTCATTCTTTCTTGTTAATCAAAGCAATTGATTAAGTCTGCAACCAAAACGGGCATGGTCCCTCTGACGAGCTTTCACATATTTCCAGCTACGAAATTCCACTCGTTAGCAGACTCGTTTCCGAGCTTTGCAATTGAATCTGAAACCATTTACATGCAAAACAAACGTGTTACCTACACGGCTACAGTAATCCTTCGTCATATCGCGGTTCACCTATCGCGGTTCCTCTATCGCGGTTCACCTATCTCAGTTTATCATTTAAGCTTACGTTGATTCCTTCGTGGTGGTGTTTTGCATTTATAATAAAATAGATACATACAAATTATAAAAATAATTTTAAAAACATACAATACAGTACTGTTTCTACTTCGCGGATTTCACCTATCGCGGTAGGTTTTGGAACGTAAGCCACGCGATAGTCGAGAGATTACTGTATTCCTGTTTGAGTTAAAACTCGGTGAGCGTCCGTACTTACGCTATGTCAACAGTTCAACGCTACGCCATTCAAAAAACACACACACTGAGCCAGCTAATTTTGGCTGCGGCGATCATTGTTAGGTTGCTAATAGCTAAAACGTAAACTACCAGTGAACCGATGAAGATTTCTATTTCAGGCCGAATCTAATTAACTATGTTGTTCTGTTTTGTCCTGTCTAATAGTTATTTATGAAATGAAATGTTGAGCTAGTAACGTGATGGATGAGTTGGCAGTATTGGGCAGGACGTCCAACTAAAAGCTTTGCAACGTCTAGTTTCGCCATGTTATCAAAGTGGTTGCCGTTTTTCATTCCACTGCGATCGATAAATAGGTACCATTGATTGAATACACTCTGCCATTGTTTACAAGCAAAAATCAATCATTTAAGTATAAATAGAAAATATCAAGTAAACGAAGTTGTCATGAGTGGATTAATTAAATGTTATCCTAATTTAGATAAGTTAATTGTACTCCATTTAATGCATGGAGTGTTAACAAGCTAACTAGAAATCATTATTCGGTGACGTAAAAACGATATGAATTCGATCATTTTTAGCAAGTAAGGGAGACAACTTCAATGAAGTTTCAGTATTATTACGATCTCTTTAGTTAAGTATTGCTCTCATCATATTTGGTATAGTAGGTAAAGTAAATGCAGAATATTGTATAGTGGCTGGCATATATTTTGAACTGCTATTATTCTTGCTTTGCAGAAAATTCAATTTTTCATCGCACGCAAACATTCCCAAGCGGATACTAGTTCAGTATTTTTTACTCATAGATGTTATACACAAAACAGAGCTGACAGCGCTCTTGTTATTTGCATACCACCGCAATAGAAAAGGAAAAGATATGAAATTTCTTCTATTTAACTACCACAACGTGTGGAGAGCAATTCTCTCAATGGAAATCTTTGAACGGAAATGGCTTGGAAAAGATTCCAGCTTGTTTAGGTGAGACTAAAACTAATATGAATTGTCTCCCAAAAAAAGAAGACATTACTAATCCGTTTATTTTCCCAGCAATTATTCAAAATTAGATGATACATTGTTTCATCGATTTTTTTACATCACATTTATGTAATAAAGATGACTGCCTTGTAAAGTAACAATGCAGTAATGTATGTGAGTTTGTCATGTCTGTGCATAGGAGAGAAAGCGAAAGAAATGTAGGGGAGAGAGAGGATTAGTGGGAGGAAGAAGAATGAGGTGAGTGAGTTATTACTTTAGACTTGATGATTTATATAGTATAGTGATATATTTAAATAGAAATTCTATTTGAAGACGCTTGTTGCAGATGCTGAATCAACCGATGATGAATGTGAGAAAGGCAAAGCAGAAAAAGAAAAACACAAGAAACGTTACAGAAGTCAATATTATTCTGTTGAGCAGAAAAGAAATGCAATAACGAAATAAATGAACATCTTAGAGCTTATGTAACGCAATGGAATAGCAGACACAGCAGTGGAGAAAATGCCTGATATATGTTTATAGTTCCATGCTGTTGAAATTGCATAAGACCAGATAATACCGGGCTAAGTACCAAATAACATTCCTCAGGTTATTTGGTAGAGCTTGTAACTCAAAAGTTAGGCAATTGATTTCAGTCTTAGACTACGATGCAGTTGTAGTTTGACCTTTTGTGCCTCGAGTCATTAATCCAATACCTTATCTCCTCAGCCGTTTCGTCTCTGCTTTGCAGTAATCACTAAAGTCGGTTCTGAGATACTATAGTGAGCCAAAAACTTTTAATTATCAGTGTTTTTACTTCGATGATTAATTCTGGTCGAGAAAGGAAAGGAAGATAACCTTTAAATTTAAATCAAAATTAATTTAATATAGCATGCCGGCAATACAGTGAGCAATGATTCTGATGCATGTCTATAAATCAGTGTTTGAAACACAACCTCTCCTCAAATCAATAAATTAACATTAAGAAATAAATGAGTATTTGTGGAATCGACTAATTTTTTGCTATGACTCGCCGCCCTTGTACCAATATCAAACATTAATATATAGAGTTCTATAGATAATTTCGAATTTTATTTCCTCAAAATTTTACTTTGGTTTCGATCCCCAACCTTACACCCACATATCTAAAATACCTCTGTTGTCTTCAGGATAGTCAGGACTTACATACGGATTGAGACCCCCACCGACTTTATACCATCCTTAGTTACCTCGGCATTCGTCACCTGCTCCGTTCTGTGCATCAGAAGTCGCAACGATCCAGGAACCAACGTCATTGCCAACACCTTTCAACGCTACCTTCGTATTGCGAAGTCCTATATATTATGCTGCTAGCTTATAAGTCACTGTATGATGCACCAGCTTAATCTACTTTCTCGCCGAGTCCACAGCTTAGACCTAGAGTCCTCTATGCACTATCCTCGATCTAAAGAGGAGATGTCGCTCCATGCATGTCAGAGCTATCACAAATTGTTCACTTGAAGTCAAAAGAAAACTTATTCCGTTCTTGCTGATACACAAACACGTGATATCTCTTCTCTCCCGTTCTTAAATAAAAGCCCCAAATTGCGACTCGCCTTCCCTAATCACATGACTCTGCTAAGTACAGTTTTTTCACACCCAGGTAATTCATAGTCATCGTCTCTCTCTCTGACAGTTGTGGCGCTAACGAAAGGAAACCTGATATATCCATCTTTGACTCTCAACTGAGATTTCCTTTTCTTCATTTGTTTAAATGTGTGTGTACGCGTATTGCCGTTGCTAACAGCATCGTTCGAATTTTTCGAATTAATATTATTTGTAATCATTTTTTTCATGTGAAGTGTGTACGTCCTGTTGTGCGCAATTTAATTTGTTTCTCCTTGTTTTGGTTTCCCTGCTGCTGCTACTGCTGCTGCTGCTACTGCTGCTGCTGCTACTGCTACTGCTGCTGCTGCTGCTGCTGCTGCTGCTGCTGCTGTTGCAAGCAGCCATCTAAAGTTGAAAGTGTAAAAAAATATTTTGTTCAAAAATGTCCAAAACTGACAAACCATATTATGTTTCTTTGTATGGAAAAACGCCTGAAGTATTCGATACTGATTCTCTGAAAGAGGTCGTCAACAAATGTTTTTTCTTCGGGTGTTTGGCAGTTAATCCAGAATCCATGAAGCAAGCAGAAGCACATCCAGATAAATAAAAACACAGCAAAGGCGGCGTGCTAGCAGAATCGTTAGCGCACCGGGCGAAATGCTTAGTGGTATTTCGTATGTCGTTACGATCTGAGTTCAAATTCCGCCGAGGTCGACTTTGCCTTTCATCCTTTCGGGGTCGATAAATAAAGTACCAGTTATGCACTGGGGTCGATGTAATCGACTTACTCCCTTTGTCCTTGTTTGTACCCCTTGTGGGCAATAAAGAAAAAAAAGAAAAACACAACAATGATAATACAAGTGGTAGCAGCAGCAGCAGCCGCATTATTATTATTTGTAGTAGTAGTAGTAGTAGTAGTCGTTTCTACAATAGGCACAAAGCCTGAAATTTTAGAGAGAGGATGGGACTAGCCAATTACATTGATTCCAGTACCTAACTGGTACTTATTCTATCAACCCCAAAGGATGAAAGGCAAGGTCGACCTAAGCAGAATTTGAACTCAGAACGTAAAAATTCGCATGAAATGCCGCTAAGCATTTTGTCCGATACCCTAACAATTCAGCCATCTGTTTCTGATGTTGGTGAGGGGTTAACTCTTCAGTGGAGGTGGATTAGCTGACACCATCGCCTTCCTTATGGAAGGCGATGGTGTCCAACCCGGTGGGGTTAAAGACAAAGTCTTCCTTAACGGGTACAAGGGTACAATTTGGGTACAATTTAGGTACAAGGCCTGGAATTTTTGAGGTGATGGGGTATTTGATTTCAAGGACGCAGTATTTGACTCTTTCTTTATATTATCCACCCCAGAAAGATAAAAGGTAAAGTGGGTATCGGTAAGTATTGAACTCTGATTGTAAAACGGCACAACTAAATAGGGTAAAGCCCACAGTTCTATTAATTCTGAAACTAACCTGTCTCTATTTCTCTCTATCTCTCTCACTGTCTCTCTGTTTCTTTCTCTTTCTCTCTCTCACTGTCTCTCAGTTTCTCTCTCTCTCACTGTCTCTCTGTTTCTCTCTGTTTCTCTCTCTCACTGCCTCTCTTTCTCTCTCTTTCTCTCTCTCACTGTCTCTGTTTCTCTCTCTCTCTCACTATCTCTGTTTTTCCCTCTTTCTCACTCTCTCTCACTGTCTCTCTGTTTCTCTCCCTCTCTCACTGTCTCTCTATTTCTCTTTCTCTCTCACACTGTCTCTCTGTTTCTCTCTCTTTCTCTCTCTCACTATCTCTGTTTCTTTCCCTCTCTCTCTCTCTCACTGTCTCTCTCTCTGTTTTTCTCTCTCTCTCCCTCTAAAAAATAATAATGATACTTTTGATAAATCATTAGTTTCATTCCGTTACATGTCTGTCCACTCTGTCATCTTGTTTTCCTACGAAGTTACGACTGTTATAGAAAGGAACTTGGCTTCGATTCTTGTTTCGAATATTCCTTATCTTCATCTGAGTCGCTAAAGTGTTTGCAAAACCAAGAACATCACAACAACTATTTTCAGGTTTCGTACCTCTGTAACAAATTCTTCATCTTTCAAAGAGTTGAAGATGACCGAAACGTTATAGAGTCAGACTAAATTCCAAAGAACATCATGGCTCTAAATCTGGTACTTCGTTACACCGAGATGGAATCTTGTATTAATGGAGGAAGGGAATATATTATCGTTGTCGCTGACGTCACTGATGATGTCATCATAATTGTCATTTAGTCCCAGTTCAGCCCTGAACAGATCTATTATCAAAGATGGTCTCACAGTGACCATACCATCTTATTTTCAGACATTGTAAAATCTAGGGTTGCATCGTCTAATGCGTCCAGTGACATGAGGGAGATATAACTGCTGTTTCATTGGCTCGAAGTTACTATAGTATAGTGTGAAGGTATGTAGAGATGTGCTGTGTATATATTCGTAGAGAGAGAGAGACAAATAGAGTGGCTGAGCGGTAAGTAGCTTGCTTACGAACCACGTGGTTCCGGGTTCAGTCCCACTGCGTGGCAACTTGGGCAAGTGTCTTCTACTATAGCCTCGGACCGACCAAAGCCTTGTGAGTGAATTTGGTAGATGGAAACTGAAAGAAGCCCATCGTATATATGTATATATATATATATATATATATATATATATATATATATATACATATATATATATACATATATATATATATATATATACATTTATATATGTGTGTTTGTGTGTCTTTGTTTGTCCCCCAACATCGCATGACAACCGATGCTGGTGTGTTTACCTCCCCGTAACTTAGCTGTGGTTCGGCAAAAGAGACCGATAGATTAAGTACTAAGCTTACAAAGAATAAGTTTTGGGGTCGATTTGCTCGACTAAAGGTGGTGCTCCAGCATGGCCGCAGTCAAATGACTGAAACAAGTAAAAGAGTATAGGTATGTATATGTCTTTGATTAACACTGGTAAGCGCAGGCATGTCAATGCGGTTGAGAAACTCGTTTCGCAAACACGTTGATTCGAGTTCGAACCCATCGAACAGCATCTTTGACAAATGCTTTCGATGGCCCTAAGATGATCAATGCCTTGTGAGTTAATTTGGTAGACAGAAACTGTATGGAAGCCTGAGTTCTGAGTTCGAATTCCGCCGAGGTCGACTTTGCCTTTCAGCCTTTCGGTGTCGATAAATTAAGTACCAGTTATGCACTGGGGTCGATGTAATCGACTTAATCCGTTTGTCTGTCACTGTTTGTCCCCTCTATGTTTAGCCCCTTGTGGGTAATAAAGAAATAAGAAACTGTATGGAAGTCGTATATGTATAAATATTTGTCTATGAGTGTGCCCCTTGGTGCTTGTGCGTGTCCCCACCTCGTAGCTCGACAACCATTGTTTGTATGTTTACGTCCCCGTAAAATTAGCGTTTCAACAAAAGCGACCGATAAACTAGTAAGTGCTGATGTTGATCTGTTTGACTTAACACCACAAGGAGATGCTCCAGCATGACCAAAGTCTAATAACTAAAAGAAGCAAAGGGTGACACGTTAATCTACACATAAAGAAGTATGTCCCTTATTTCTTTATTGCCCACAAGGGGCTAAACATAGAGGGGACAAACAAGGACAGACAAAGAGATTAAGTTGATTACATCGATCCCAGTGCGTAACTGGTACTTGATTTATCGACCCCGAAAGGATAAAGAAATATGTTTAAAAACAATTGTCATTGAAAGATGTTTAAGGTGGAAAATCACAGAAAATGCTGAGGAATACGAGGTACGAAATTATAAAAACCAGGTAAGAATTTATTTGAATCATCCATTCATATTCTTATTCGAAATCCACTGGAATATCTTTGGTACATCCTCTCAGTACATGGTAAGTATCGTTAAATGTTATAACTTTTTGTTTTAACTTTTAACAATTGTATCAAACGCGTCTGAATAAAAGATAACATTATCTAAACAAAACAACTTTTCTTGTATTTATTTATTTATTTATTTATTTATTTATATGTGCCTCTGTGTGTATGCTTGCTTATATACAGTAGAACCTCGGTTTTCGAACAACTCTGATCACGTATAAATCGTGCTTTATATGCTATCATTTTCATATTCATTTAATACATTTGTGCCTCGGTTTACGAACATCTCTGTTCACAAATAAATCATGCTTTACATATATCTATATCAATATATTACGGAGATGTACTTGCATAGCAAGTCACCAGATCTGAGATCGTGTGCTGAAACAAAAACAATTGCAGTGCTGCAATTGTTTATATCAATATATATATATTGAAACATTCCTGTCACAACCTGGGACCTTGAAGACTGCTTAAATGCAAGAAAGTATACTAGTCCCTTAATATTTGATATTCAATATTTCATCTATTCAATAAGACAATCAATACTTCATTTCATTTTACTATATATATATTATTTATACTATATATTCTATATTCTACATTAATATTATAAAGAATGTAAATAAAACATAAAAAACAGAGTTGGAATTTCTTTGAATAAGATAGATAGATAGATAGATAGATAGATAGATAGATAGATAGATAGATAGATATAAGGCACGCTTTTTTCGTGATCAAAGTTGTTCGGACACCGAGATACTACTGCATATAGATAGAAAAACAATTGCAGCGTGGAAGATGTTTATAAGCCATTTAAGAACATACAAAAGAACCGTTAGTTTCACTTCAACATTTAAATTTAATCTGTGTCAAAATATTTTCGTCGCTTTGAAACCGCGACCTGTTCACTGAAAAAAACTTCATGATGCAGCACGACGTTTTGAAGTTTTATCAGTGAACAGGTCGCGGTTTCAAAGCGACAAAAATATCTTGACACAAGTTAAATTTAAATGTTGAAATGAAACTAACGCTGTTCTTAAATAGCTTACAAACATCTTCCACGCTGCAATTTTTTTTTCTTTGTTTCAGCACACTCGCTATGCGAGTACATCTCCCTATATATATATATATATATATATAATATATATATATATTATATATATATATATATAATATATATATATATATATGTTGGATCGTTAGCCCCTACACGCAATTTTTTTCTCTCCTTGTTTCTTTTCTGTGTATTTTTCTGACGAAGAGCGAAGGCTCGAAACGTAAAAGACTTGTTTTATTCCTGAGCGCCATACTAATACATTGTTTGTTTGGACTCCACCTGCCTTCGTCTTTTGTTTATTTTCGTAAACCTTCCCGTTATATATATATATATATATATATATATATATATATATATATATATATATATATATATATATATATATATGCGAGGGGTTGCTGAAAAGTTCCTCTAAAGGTATCTCGAAAGGCCCAGGTGGAGGCCTAACCTTTCAACTTCTTTTATAAGGCTTAGAAAACTGAAGGACTGCTGCAATTAGTGTGTGAATCTGAGAGGGGAATATGGTAAATAAAATCATAACTAACTGATCCTCCTGCATTTTCCTGTATTTTCTTTTACCCAAAGCCAGGAACTTCTCTGCATCTTCTCTTATGTATATATATATATATATATATATATATATATATATATATATATACATATATATGGTGCTCCAGCATGGCCGCAGCCTTCGGGCTGAAACATTTTTAAGGATTTAAGGATTATATGTTTGTGAGTCTGTGTTTGTCCCTCCCCCCTAAATCGCTTGACAACCTATGCTCTAGCGGTTCGGCAAGAGAGCCCGATAGAATAAGTAGTAGGCTTACAAAGAATAAGTCCTGGTGTCGATTTGCTCGGCTAAAAGCGGTGCTCCCGCATGGCTGCAGTCAAATGACTGAAACAAATAAAACAATAAATGTTTTCTTTTCCATGGACTTTTGATTGCACAGTCACATGACTTTTGTTCCTTGTCTCATAGAACACTATTAGGTCGGTTATGTTTGCACTAAATTGATGATTTTATTGGGGTGTTCCGCCAGTATTCATTGTTTTTAAAGGTGTGAATATCTATTTTTTTATTGCCCACAGGGGGCTAAACATAGAGTGGACAAACAAGGGATTAAGTCGATTACATCGACCCCAGTGCGTAACTGGTACTTATTCAATTGACCCCGAAAGGATGAAAGTCGACCTCGGCGCAATTTGAACTCAGAACGTAAGGCAGACGAAATATCGCTAAGCATTTCACCCGGCGTGCTAACGATTCTGCCAGCTCGCCGCCCTTAAAGGTGTGAATACCGGCTGGTTCTAACACACCTTTGATGTATTTACACGTCAGGGCAGCCCTTCCTACGGATAGCATTGTAAAGTCTTTGCAACTATATCATTCCTCAAGGGCAGGTAGTATCTCGTAGACATTTTGGCCAGCTGCTGATATGACGGACATCTTCCACCCTGGTATAGCAGAGCCAACATTTTTTATGTATGTATGTATGTATGTATGTGAAGGCACGTGGCTTAGTGGTTAGGGTATTAGGCTAGCGATCGTCGGGTCGCAAGTTCGATTTCCGGCGGCGCATTGTGACCTCGAGCAAGACACTTTATTTCACGTTGCTCCAACCTACTCAGCCAGCAAAAATGAGTAGTACATGTATTTCAAGGGGCCAGCATTATCACACCCTGTGTCACGCTGAATCTCCCTGCGAAGTATGTGAAGGGGTACGCATGTCTGTGGGTTGCTCAGCCACTTGCACGTTAATCTCACGAGCAAGCTGTTCCGTTGATCGGATCAACTGGAACCCTCGTCGTCATAAGCAACGGAGAGCCCGTTTTTTTTCTGGGTGTGTGTGTGTGCGTGCGCGTGTATTTGTGTGTACGAGAGTGAGATAGAGAGATAGGGAGAGATACATGTCAGTCAGAAGCGTTCCTTGTCTTGTGAGCCTAAATTCTCATTAACATTGCTTTGCTTCCATTTGTCATGGACAAATAATTATGATAACTTATAGTTATGATTAATTTTTGTTTTTTTTTTTTTTGCTTTCATAAATCATCGACTTATAATAATGAAAAATGATTATTAATTCACAGCGTACAACACTAAAAAAAACTGACACCCTGTAGTTCTCAGAGAGATTCAGTGTGACACAGAATGTAACAAAACTAATGCTTTGAATTACAAACTCATTTTTGCCAACTAAATGGACTGTATAACTTTTTATTAGATATACAAATGAAAGATCCATTTTTCTGTTGAAGATTTAACGAATCTAAAAACAATCGGTCTTCTTATTGTACTTGTTACATGTGAGTCACTAATGTAAGTTGGAAGGAATGTCTCTTATATGTAACGTGTTCGAGTTGTAACATAATGTTAGCATTTTTTAAAGACAGTTCATAGAAAGAATCCATTTTCAGTGATTTCTTAAAGAGGCGTGAATAAAGAATATTCAGAAGGTAAGTTTATAAAACAAAAACACTGAAATTTATTCAGTAGTGTAATGAGTGCTAGCAAGTGGTAACAAGGATTAATCTTGCATCTGAATAGGGACCAAATATATGTGTATGGGAGACGGGAAAAATTGGATGACTTATTATAAACACTGAAGATTATATGAAGCAGAGTGGAAGCTGATATTAATCAAATGAGTTGCGTGTAGTTGGTGATGGACACAGAAAATGTAACATGTCGAAGAAAGCGATGTTGCTTGTATGCCGTCAAATCCGCATCTACTTAAGCTATTCCAAAAAGGCGCGCAAAACTGCTGGGCGAGAGTTGCTACTTGTATTACTACACTTCCAACTCTGATTGGCTAGCGTCCGCCAAATCTCAACTGAACTAAGCCACAGCAACAAAATAGATCTTTGTTGTCTCGCTATATATTCACGGTGTGATAAAAAAAAAAAACCTGATGTTGCCACTTCGTTTATTTGTCAAAACGAGGCTAAAATTGTATGTTTATCACATTTCAAATTATGCAAAAAAATACTATGTTGTGCATTTCAAAGAAAGCGGTCATCCGTGAATGAGTATAGTTTGGTAATATGTACAATGCGTTCGCTAATTATTTTTGGTGCTTATGTAATTGCGAGCAGACGTAGACACACTCGTGACTCTCCTACCATTTGACCGAGCGGTATATTGAGCATGTGACAGATGGACGGAGTGAGAGATAGCTTCATTCTCTATGGATAAATTAACCGATTAATCCACGTGATCAGAGCATGAACTTTTATGCAAATTAGACTAACTGGTCTAGGTGACATCTTGTTTGTGGGCACAACGTAAATAACTAGGAAATTAATGTTTCTGGGAACACATGATGGATATTCTTTCTCTGATGAACGTCTGTCAAGGTTAGAAGCTAATCAGGTCGATTCCATTTTGGTCTTTATATGATACGCCACGGAAAGACAAAGCGTTTGGTGTAATTATTTGGCTTTCTTTTTCACAGCGTGACTCAAGCGTTAGGTTTGTTTAAAACAGCAAACTTTACAATCGATTTTTTTTTTTAATGTTAATCAGTAAAATATGGAGGAGGTCATTTCGGTTGGCTATATTTTACATCACGAAATCTGATTTCCTGTGTTGTAAAAATATTATAGCATGGTTCTGTGGTTAAGAAATTCGCTTCGTGAGCTTGTAGATTCAGGTTCAATCCCAATGCGCAGTACCTCGAGCAGGTGTCTTCTACTATAGCTCCTAGCCGACCAAAAAACTTGTAAGTGAATTTGTTATAGTGTGTGGAGGTTCGTCGTGTGTATGTATGTGTATTTGTGTGATAGGATCTTTCATTCGTTAGTCTTAAGTGAGATTTTAGAATTCCCTTGGGTAGAAAAATATTCATAGAAAAACGAAATAATGAACAAGAGTAGAAATCATATAATTTCGTGGTGAAGAAGAAACCGAGGGTATTCAACTTTCCAGACAAGAAAGAAAAGGAAAAAGATGGTAACATGAAAGGTAATGTTGTTTACAAAGGCGGCGAGCTGGCAGAATCGTTAGCAGAATCGTTAGTTCTGAGTTCAAGTTCCACCGGGGTCTACTTTGCCTTTCAGCCTTTCGGGGTCGATAAATTAAGTACCAGTTACGCACTGGGGTCGATATAATTGACTTAATCCGTGTGTCTGTCCTTGTTTATCCCCTCTGTGTTTAGCCCATTGTGGGTAGTAAAGAAATAGGTAATGTTGTTTACGATAAAGACAGGATGGCGAATGCACCAAAATAAATTGGAATTGCGTAGAGTGTAAATGTTTAAAAAGGTTGCGATCAAAAAGACGGAATTCAGACATACAAACGAGATGAGCAATGGTGAATGAAGTTAGTTTAAAGTAAGCGTAAAAACATGTTATGTATGTACGTATAGGGACGTGAGTTAGTGTGTGCATGTAGAGAGGTATCTGAGTATGTTGCGCGAGTGTGTGTAGGGATGTGTTCTGGAGAGTAAAAATGGGTGTAGCGAGGCAGTGTGTATTGTATGAATAAATGTGCATGGGGTAGCTGAGAAGTGAGTATCGGTGCGTAAATAAGGGTAGAATAAAATATGCAGGAGTATGTTTGTCAGTGAGTGCGAATATTAAAGAAGGTAGCAGTGTTGGTAGTGTAAGCAACTGGATAAGCTGTGTTTAGTCAGAAAGTCTATTGTTATTCCCGATGCAAATAAGAAGCAAGGGGTCCGTGGTTTAGAAGAAAAGGCAGCGAGCTGGCAGAAACGTTAACACGCCGGGCGAAATGATTTGCACTATTTCGTCTGCTGTTACGTTCTCAGTTCAAATTCCGCCGAGGTCGACTTTGCCTTTCATCCTTTCGGGGTCGACAAATTATGTACCAGTTACGCACTGGGGTCGATGTAATCGACTTAATCCGTTTGACTGTCCTTGTTTGTCCTCTCTGTGTTTAGCCCCTTGTGGATAGTAAAGAAATAGGTTTAGAAGAATACCGCAATACAGCGAGAAGCAAAGTAAACGAGTGAGCTTCAAACTTGGAGTTTCGAAAGGAGAAGCGGAAGAATTGAGTAGGGAATGGATAGGATGAAGTGAGGTTCCGGTCAAGATGGAAGCCAATGGGTTTTTATAAGATGGAGTTAAGGAGTTTGAGGAATGGAAACAACAAAGACAATAAAATTGTAGGGAATGGGAAATAGGATATTATTACATATCTGCCTTTTCTAAAGATATTTGTGTTATAAAGTTAATGAGAAATTATTAAACAATGAATTCTGATTAACAAACAAAATGTCCGTGTAAAATAGACGACAAATAACGACATAGCGAGATTGATATTTTCATTTTAACTTTTGTAGTTGCGTTGATAGGGCTTTTGTGAAGAAGGGTGTCTATGGTCAGAAAGTGAATTGAAGTTCTGAGAGAAAAACTTGAGAAATGTGCTACCAGTGGAACCTTTCTCCCACCAAGAGTATTTATACAAAATCACTTCTGTACACATTCAAGGTGCAAACACTGTCTGGATATATAAAAGTTTTGGTTGTTCTCAAGAGGAAACACAAGTCTTAGAATGGTCTACGCAGCGCAATTTAAACCGGCACAATTCTTGAACTAATCTTTCTAAACTGAGAATAAAACTTTGTCCAAATTCCAGTGAATTATTCTTTTACATTGTAATACTTTCATGTCGTATGAATAATATATATTTCATGATGTTTAAACGACTCCTGTCCCTCTTTCATTTACATCAGCTTAGAGTGTAATTGTTGCTGACACGAAGCTTTAGGTGACGAGAAAAACATACTTCTGGATGTTAAAAGAACTTTGAGAAGTTACAAGATAATTATTTTTCCGTGTCAGAGATTATATAATAGCTTCTTGCGAACGTCTACATAAGAACTTCAAAAATGAAAAAAATAGAAATGTATTAAAGAATGAAATCAAAATATACATAACTAAAAGCATATGCAAAACTATCTACTAAAATATTATATTAAACTTGTTTCAATGTAAAAAATAGAATATTGTTATTATTCACTCTTTCAAAAACTATTCTTATGGTTTTATAGATATTGATTGAAAATATTCTTTCAGAATCACACAATAAATATCTGACAGTTATAGCAAGCCATTGTAGTATTTGTATCGTATAGTCAAATTCTTAGAATAGATTTGTAAGTTTAATTATTGTGTAGCGTGAAGAATTTAACGTTTCAGGGCCTTTCTTTTCGTCATAGATTGGGGAAGAAATAAGAAAAAAGAATCTAGTGTCATCGGTGTCATCGTTTTGACGTCAAGCTAGTAAATGTATTTAATATTGTAGTAACAAGATATGTGAGTATCAATATCTTATATATTATAACTTTATAAATATCATGAATGTTACACGATCATCTGGTTAAAGAGATAATAAGGATAAGAAAAGATATATCCAGAACAAAACGGTATCAAAATAAATATATGTATATATTATGTTCACTCGATATAATTAACATTTGAAATCAATTAATTTACCTTGTCATCCGAATAAGAAAACCGACAAATGTGATAGAAATCAAATTAAAAAAGATTATATTTTTTTATGAATGCAATCGTCTAAAGTGAAACAATTTGACCTCATTTTCATAATTAAATCTTTATGATTATATGATTATAATGATCTTTATATGATCCCCATCTATGAATTTCAACATATACTTGCGTCGGTGAAAAATTACGGACACCACATACCACGTTCCATCATCAATGTCCTGTGTTCGTAGTAGTCGCAACAGCATTATCCGGTAGGGAATGAGCTGGCGGATGAGAACGCGAAACAAGATCAGGTGGGGGGGGGGGCAGATTGGCATTATGCAGCAGCAAAGGCGGCTATCAAACGATCGATAAGAAGCCCTCCAATGCAGCATGAACGGTTGCAAAAGGTTTATGGTGAAAGAGGAGAAAAGCCCAATAGCATCGAGGAACGACAGTTGACTCGCCAAGTCACGCTTAGCAGATTGCGAAGCGGCCACCATCCGGATTTGAGAAGCCGGCAGCACAAGATTGGAAGAATTGAGGACCCTATTTGCCGCAATTGCAAAATGGGTGAAGAAACGGGAGAACACGTGGTGCTGAAGTGCCCAGCTATCCATCCGTCGATCCGCGGTCAGCTGACGGACCCCGATGCGATTGCGAAGGAGCCCAGACTTGCACTCAAGGTGTGGGAGAGATGGCGGAGAAGCAGGTGGTGATTGAGGAGCAGCACTAATCAACTATCTAGCCGGTAGTTGCTAAACAACAACAACAACAGAAGCATTATCCTCCATCAGAGTCTTGAAGGATGCTATCGGTTCATATTCCTCTGATTCAGTCTAGCTAGCAACTCTTTTAAAGCAATATCAAGACTTATTTTCACTTCACCCTTGTATCAAGAATACATATATTTCTATAATCAAAGATTTAGTATATTCTTTTATGGCCATACGACTCTTATTCTGCATAAGGTATGATGATATCTTTATCCTGTATCCTAATTTAGCGTGAGAATAACAAATATCATAAATTCTTAAAATGTTGGTGGATGTTTCAAACATCATAGCACTGTGCAAATGTTTGGCTATATTTGTTGGTTTCTTTGCGTTCTGATTCCCAATCGTGAGGGATACAACATTGTCTTTCATCTTTCCAATGTCGATAAAGAGAATAAAGAGAATAGCAGTCATATTTTGGTGTCGGTTTTAAATAAGTACAATCCAAACACCATGTTCGATTTAACCGACCGAAACATCAACCACAGTATACGGTCTTGTGTCAAGTCAGAAATGTACATTGGCAGTATGCTCAGACATGGAATACCACACTTATTGGGAAAGAGTATATTCGATTAACATTGACCCCAGTTTGTGAGTGACACTGTATTTTGTCGACCTCGAAAGAATGGAAGTAAAGTTGATATTTGACATTCTTTTTAGCTTGTGAAGGGTATTACCGTATCGAAATCTCAACTCTTCTGCATAGATAACAAAGATAAATTAAATAGAGAGATACTATTGACAATCCAATAATTTATTTATACTATATATTATATTATAATATTAAAATATTACATAATATACTATGGATATAATATAACATAATATTATATAACACAAACAATTATTTAAAAAACCCAAAAAGGTCAACGAATACATTTTCTGATATATATATATATAATATATATATATATATATATATATATACAATAACAGTTCCCTTATATATATATATAAGTCACTTCAGGGTCATGGTTTAAAGATAGACGAAATTCCAGGTGAAAGGACGGCTGGATTGTAAAAATTAATTCAAATGTCAATGCATTATGAGCGGAAACGATAACTATTCAATCATACATCAATTACAATTAAAGAACAACAAAAACATTCTAACGGACGATAAAACCAAGTAACTGCAATCCACAATCATCGAAATTCACTTCATTACATCTCAAACACTCACCAATCGGAACCCTTTCATGTCCAAGATAGTCCCTCGTCACCACAACATACAACAATAAGATATGTGTGTATATAATTAACTAAGTCTTCCCCTATTTAGAACTGCAACAAAAATATATAAACAATTACATCTTCAATACAACAATGCTTCCATTTATTTAAATTAATTGATATAAAAAAATTATTAAATTTAATAATAATGTTCTATATTTATTGTTTATCGGAGGGTTAATTCTGTAGCAGATATGAATAGAAACTTAATTTTTTTCCTAGTTTACTTAATTTATCATAGGGAGAATTCAGCAATAAACTTTAATATAGACTTAAGGCTGTAAATGCGATAACCAAAGTACCCCATAGATATATATTTTGGCTATAGTAATGGAAATCAAATTTATTAACTTTGTTAGGGGTAACCAGATTTGAAGTTATTTAAATAATGTTTGTTATTCGTATTTTATGGAAGGGAGGATTTGATGAATCGACAGAAATCATTAATACAAACTAAACAAGTAATAAGGACTATTCTCGATGAATTAATATAATTTTTGCAAAATAAGGGACCATATATGGTGCATATCCAAATTATATCAATACTTTCAGAAGTAACAAACAACATTGTTATAATAAGAATACAATTTATAAACTATACAATACTATGATAATTATTATTTTGGTTATTAAATTTATTAAGTGAAATGAAACTATTTATCGTTATCATTATTATTATTATTATAATTACCATCAATTAATTAATAAATGAAATAAGTGTATTTATACACATATTCATTTAGTATAATGAAGACATCTTACTTGTGATGTGTAATTAATATTAAATACTGGTATAATGATAAATTTAACTAAAATGAAGCAATTCAGAATTAGTCCACTAATAATTAATTTTCGAAATTAAGTTATGTAGATTAAGATGACAAAATCAAATATATACATATCTGCACACACACACACACACATATATATATATATATACATATATATATATATATATATATATATATATATATATATATATATATATATATATATATATATATATATATATATATATATTATATATATATATTGTTCTAAGTTGTGTTTTATGTTGTTCAGTGGTAACAATGTGGGTAGTTCTTGTATGGAGCTGTGTGTGTATGATTTTCTTGTTGGTAGTGGGTGTGTGGTCCTTGTGATTTGCATAGGTGGTTGCTGATAGCTCGTTGGATATCCTGGCTTAGGTCGGCCTTCATATTTTCTAGGTAAGACAGTAAAAAAGAGTTACCTCTTTGGTTTGCCACTTGGTCAGAGGATACATATTTCATGTTGGTGTTATTTGGTGTTCTAGTTTTTTCATGGTTCTGTCTACGTTGTTTGATTGTAGGAGGGGAAACGTGGTTGTGTTTTGTTCTTGTTGTTGTCGTAGATTTCCTCTGTTGCTGTTTATATTTATTCTGCGATCGTTTTGTGCCCTTCAGATGGTGGTGGTTGCATTCTGGGTTCTGGCACATTCTTAGAGACACAGAAGTTTGGCACAGTTTAGGATGGAAGAAGGTGCATGCATTGCCTTTTGTTCATCCATATTTGGGATCAGGACCATGGACTCTGTATTTAGGACAGTATTTGGGGTGGAGGTGAGGGCAGTTTTTCCCATTATACCATATGGACAGGTGCCCTTAACAAGTCTACGACATACGGTAGGATGGAAAAAAGCACAGCGTCCATTGTTGTTGGTGCCGCTGGGGCCAAATCTACAGTTACCTTGAGAATAGTAACGGCAGGGTGTTTTATGTGGGTGTAGTAGTGGTTTTTCTATTCTGGCTGTAATAGCAGTAGCAGAGTGTTGTTGTTGTTGTTGTTGCTGTAGCAGCAGTGAAACTTGACTTGTAGCAGAGTGTTGTTGTTTTTGTTGTTGCTGTAGCAGCAGTGAAACTTGACTTGGAATCGGGTCAGGTACTGAAGCAGGCTGTTGTTGTTTTTGTGATAGTGAGTTGTTGGGTGGAATGGGCGGAATTAGGTCAGATGTTTGTTGCTGGCTATCGGGTCGTTGAAGTGACCCCTGACCTGTTGGAGTTGGGTCATTTGGTGCACTACGTTCATTGACAAGGATGACTTCTAGAGTTGCCATGTGCGTGTGTAAAATAGGAAATATTCTAACAATTTCTTTTATTTTATTTTCGATCTGTTTTACAGATCTGTGAAAGGATTGTTTTGCTAATTTTTCAGCTATTTTACTGTAAACATTAGCTTCATTGTGGTGAGTGTACCAAGCGTTTATCATTGCAGTTTTTTCGTTTTCAACCCAGAGGCGTTTTTTAATATTATTGGCCATATTCAGTGGGACAGTATTATAGGCTTGATGTATAATAGTGAATACACCGTTGTAAAGTTTGTGTCGATATATTCGGAAATGTGAGTGTGTGTGGGAGAGTTCAGTGTATTTTGTACAAATCAGGATGAGCGGTGAGTTTAATACAGATCAAGGAAGAGGAATTGTACTCACGGGGCTAGTTTTAGAACTAGTCTTGGGTTTAGTTTTGGTTTATATTTCTTTCTCCAGGTTGTATATAGATTTGTTTAAATTTATCCTCCGATGGTAGTAGAAGAGTAGAATAGTAGAATTGAAGAATTCAAAAGTACTGGGACTAAAAACAATGAGAGTTTCTGCTGGCTTGAGTTGAAATATGCTTCTTTGGCTACTGACTTTGGCTACTGACTTTCACCGGAGCTATGAAAAGTACGTCTTGTCACGACGAAAACACAACTTAGAACAAGGCAAACATCAAACTCCCTTACCTCGACATTCCTGTTAAATGTACGTGGCATCAACCCATCAATTATTGCCCAAAAATGGAAGATCCCATATATAGAGAGTTGGCTTTCCGAAACGGCACATTGCTTCCCTTTCTTTATCCTTACCGAGACTCACCTGAACAACACCCATATGGACGCCGAGGTGAAAATAAAAGATTTCACCATTGTTCGTGCGGATCGCACAGACCGAAATAAGGGAGGGACAGCCATCTTTATCCATGACTCCTTTTCACTTGATGCCAAGGACATATTTTCCAATGGCTATTGTGAATCTGTATCACTATTCAGCAAGGCCAAGGACATAAACATTGTTGGTCTTTACAGGCCTCCCCAAGCACCTCTAAAGTGCTTTGAAGAGTACCTTAGTAAAGTCAAGTCCTTCCTTCGGAAGTACAACTCCGGAAACATACTAGTGATGGGTGATTTTAACCTCCCTCATGTGAACTGGCCCACAAATACTCTGAAGTTAGGCAAATGCTTTACATAAGATAGAGCAGCAGCAGAACTGCTCTTTAATCTAATGGATGAATACTTCCTGACTCAGCTAGTGCTCGAACCAACGAGACAGAATAAAACGATCTTGGATCTGGTATTGACCAATCACTCTAGCTTCGTTCACAGTATTTCAGTTAAAAAAAAACTCTCCTCTCAGACCACGACATGATACTCTGCAATTTCAATTCCCGACATATAAAAACCAAACCAGCCAATCCCACACCATGGCACTCATTTGACAACATAAACCTCCACAAAGTGGACTGGGGAGCAATCAGAGAGGATCTGTCTTGCATCGACTGGTCTTTTACTCTCAATTCCACCCATACTGAGACCGCATGGCAGCACTTTGAAAACATTGTCACCTATACATGCTCTAAACACGCTCCCACGAAATCTACTAACACAAGCAGAAACCGGCTCCCTAAAAAGAAAAAAAACACTCATCAGACGCATCAAAAGACTCAACAAAAAAATCAACCAATTAAAATATTCCCACATACAACATCCAAATTCAACAACAATGAAAAGGCTAGAGCTGGAAAAACTTCATCTACAGAACGACATGAAAACCTCCATTGAAAATCAAAGAGCTGCGGAGGAACAGTGGGTAATCAAAAACATCAAACAGAACCCAAAAGTGTTCTATTCTTATGCAAATAAGCATAGAACCACTGTCTCACCCATTGGGCCATTGATTGATGATAACGGCATTCCCCAACACGATGCTAAAGAAATGGCAGAAATACTGCAGAAACAATACTGCTCTGTCTTTAGTGTTCCCACTGATATTGACGCAAGAGAAGCGAACGAAGTTGACTCTCAACATAAAATCTCAGGCATAACCTTCACTGCCACTGACATCACAGCAGCAATAAATGAGGTCAAATACTACTCTGCTGTAGGCCCTGATAGATTCCCCGCTAGTCTCCTGAAGGAATGTAGACACCAACTTGCAGTCCCTCTGAACAACCTCTAGAGAAATTCGTTAGACGCAGGTTATATACCGAAACAGTTTCTATCCCAGTCAGTCATCCCGGTTTTCAAACAGGGAAACAGATCCCTCGCACTCAACTATCGCCCAATCTCACTCACCTCCCACATCATCAAAGTGTTTGAAAGAGTGTTAAGATCAAGGATAGCTGACTTCCTGGAGACCCACAAACTCCTAAATGCAAATCAGCATGGCTTTCGCTGTGGCAGGGACTGTCTAACACAGCTCTTACACCACATTGAAGATGTACTCAAAGCCTTCAGAACAGGTTCGAACTCTGATGTCATATATCTTGACTTCAGTAAAGCGTTCGACAGGGTAGACCATAATATCCTACTCTCAAAATTGGCAAATGTTGGAATCCGCGGAAAAGTTCTACACTGGATCAAGTATTTCCTGGCGAATAGAACACAACATGCTGTAGTTGATGGAGTCCACTCAAGCCCAGCAAATATCACCAGCGGTGTCCCCCAGGGGACTGTCTTGGGTCCGCTACTCTTCATAATCTACATAAACGAACTTTCCAGTGTCGTACATTACTGCAAAGTGAAAATATTTGCTGATGACACTAAGCTCCAGCAAATCGTCAATGAAGAATCAGACCGAACTCAACTCCAGTCTGATCTATATGCTGTGAGTCAATGGCAGACAGAAACAAATGCAACTGAACGAGGGAAAATTTGAGCTGATGCATTTTGGAAGAAATTCCTCACTAAAACAGCCATACTCTCTTCCTTCAGGGGGACCGCTCACAGCCTCTAACAATATCAGAGACCTGGGTGTAATTGTTGATGACGATCTCAGTTGGAGTGCACACATCAACAAGAAGGTCGATATAGCTCGTAGGATGAGTTCCTGGATCTTAAGAACTTTCCGGTCCAGAGAACATGCTGTCATCATACCACTTTTCTCCTCCTTTGTACGGCCACACCTCGAATACTGCTGCCCACTGTGGTCTCCCCATACAAGACAAAACATCTCGAGGATTGAATCACCCCAGAGAGCACTCACTAAACGAATTGAAGGCATGGCTGCTCTCGATTATTGGGATCGCCTTAAAGCCTTGAAACTCTACTCTCTCCAGCGTCGCCGTGAGCGGTACATCATTTGTACGATGTGGAGAATATACCGCCAACTTTGCCCAAACGACCTGAACATTAGCTTCAAGGTTCATCCAAGACTGGGACCACGGGCCATACGTCCCCTGCCCAATTCAAGATCACAGCATACATGTACACTACAACATAATTTCTTTTCCTCAACAGGCCCTGCCCTATTTAACATTGTCCCGAAAGAGATCAAAGAGGAACAGGATCCCATCAACTTTAAACGGAGTCTGGATAGATTCCTTCAAGGAATACCAGATAAGCCACCCATAATTGGATACATCTCACCCAACAAAAACTCACTACTTGAATGGACCATAAACAAAACTTGACTTAAACAGGATTCAAATAATCTTATCAGGTGGTGCTATTAAGTTAGACATGGCCTGGACCAATCATTGGTCGAAACATATCTAAGTTTATCTTTATATACACTATATACATATATACATACATATATATATATATATATATATATATATATATATAATATATATATATATATATATATATATATATATATATATATATATATATATATATATAAGAATTTTTTGTATAATGAGATAAATATATATTAAGGTAGCCAGATGCCTCGTCATCTAATTAGTTACGCGCAGGCGGCTACCCCGGTACTACCTTGTCGTGGTGATATATATATTATATACCGGACCGACCAATACGAAGACGACCGAGTGGACTCGATTCAGACGTGATACATATTCGACTCCTTTCACTTAAACATCTAATGTTGTGAGAGAACGTATGGAATTACCTCTGCTAACGTACAAAGTAAGTTTCTAATGTTTGTGCTTTAATCCAATATAATTCGGTCGCAGTTCGAACCCTAATCCCTTTATTTAAAAGAAAAATCCTCAAATACCAAAACGTGTCATTTCCTGTAATTCTAATTGGTTTTGGATTTCTAACAAATCCCCTTCCACATCTAGAATCACTTTTATATAATTAATCAACAGACCCAGATAGAAACTTTATCTTTCTTTACATAAGGCGGCGAGCTGGCAGAAACGTAAGCACGCCGGACTAAATGCTTAGCGGTATTTCGCCTGTCTTTACGTTGTGAGTTCAAATTCCCCCGAGGTCGACTTTACCTTTCATCCTTTCGGGGTCGATAAATTAAGTACCAGTTACGCACTGGAGTCGATGTAGTCGACTTAATACCTATGTCTGTCCCCACTATGTTTAGCCCCTTGTGGGTAATTAAGAAATAGGTATTTCGTTTGCCGTTACGTTCTGAGTTCAAATTCCGCCGAGGTTGACTTTACCTTTCATCCTTTCGGGGTCGATTAAATAAGTACCAGTTACTCACTGGGGTCGATATAATCGACCTAATCCGTTTGTCTGTCCTTGTTTGTCCTCTCTGTGTGTAGCCCCTTGTGGGCAGTAAAGAAATAAGAAACCTTATCTTTCTTTACATGCAAGGTCACAGCTATGGAGACGTTTTTGTATATTAACTCTCATCAGTTCATTGTAGCCTGTCAGTTCATTGTAGCCTGATTATGCTTGCTTTAATTAACTGACATGCACAATGACAGATTTTTGGTTAATTAAATGTAATTCTTTATGCCTTGTTCCTTGAGAGTCGCTAAATCTACTGTTAGCTTTTTGTTGTCTTTCTTCAACTTATTTCACGTTTCCACATTCACCTAATGCTTTCCTTTTTTTCTGTTTTCATTCTCCAATCTTAGTACATCTGAAAATGTGCAACAGAAGATTAGTTTCAAAGACTTAAAACCACATGGGATACATGTTTTTTATGTCTTTCTCTGTGTAAATAGCGAACAGAAATAAGTGTGTAATAAAAATTAATTAGATTAAATTACATTGATTAATTATTTGAATAATTAAAGAAATATGAGAAGAAAACCAGTGGAAAAATAACAGAGGTGTCAATATACAAGTCGGCGAGCTGGCAGAATTGCTGGTACGCTGAACAAAGTGCTTAGCGGTATTTCGTCTGCCGTTACGTTTTGAGTTCAAATTCCGCCGAGGTCGACTTTGCCTTTCATCCTTTCAGAGTTGATAAAATGAATACCGGTCGACGTAATTGATTTAACACTTTTCTCGGACTTGCTGGTCTTGTGCCAACATTTGAAACCAATATACACAGTATTGTAAATGAGCGTAACATATGTAAGGTGAATATATCTAACGATGACCGATTAGTGACCGATATTATGGGATCAATGTCATGCATGCAAAAAGGAAAAAAAAATAAAACAATTAATGTAAATTGAAAAATGACTGATGATGACCGACTGGTGACCGATGGCATGGTGTCAAAATCGATCTACATCAATACAACAATCACGCGTGTCTCTCAGCTGAACAAGAAACGAGAGAAATGAAATAAAAATACAAAACAGAAAAAAATCAATAAAACTAAAGTGTATAATAATTGTCTTATTAACAGATTTCCAAGCTGGTCTGTGTTAGCGACCAGGTCGCAGTTGAGAGACACCTTATAAAATATATTTTATTTTAAAGAGAATTTGATAACTCCCCGTGTTATCAAACGGTTCATCCGCAGTGTAGTTGCTTCAGTTTCACCATATGGTCTTAGAGATCGAATCAGTTGCTCGACACCAAAACTCGGCCATATATACGTATTTCTACATGGTGAATTGTAAAAAAAAAATAAGAAGGAAAATGCACAGAAAATTTGATGTCGGAAAGAATATATATAAATATATATATATATATGTATATGTTTATGTATTTGTATATATATATATATCTTATTTTGATTTTCTTCTCCTTACTTTAAAGTTGTACGGATAATACCGCACTAATTATTGGTGCTTACGGGGACGTAAACACACCAGCATCGGTTGTCATGCGATATTGGGGGGACAAACACAGACACACGCACGCACACGCACACACACACACACATATATATATATACACATATATATATATACATATATATATATATATATATATATATATATATATATATATATATACGACAAGTTTCTTTCAGTTTCCGTCTACCAAATCTACTCAGAAGGCTTTGGTCGGCACCCGAGGTTATAGTAGAAGAGACTTACCCAAGGTTCCACGCAGTTGGACTGAACCCGGAACCATGTGGTTGGTAAACAAGCTATTCACCACTCACCACACAGCCACTCCTGCGCACATATATGTTTGTGTTTGTCCGTGTATACATACACACACACACACACCACACACACACACACACACACACACACACACACACACACACAAAGAGATACATATATATATATTTAGGCATAGGATTGGCTGTTTTTTTATTAGCTTGCTTACGAACCACATGGTTCCGGGTTCAGTCCCACTGCCTGGCACTTTGGGCAAGTGTCTTCTACTATAGCCTTTTGAGTGGATTTGGTAGACGGAAACTGAAAAAAGCCCGTAGTATATATGTATATATATGTGCGTGTGTGTATATATGTTTGTGTGTCTGTATTTGCCCCCCCCCCCCCCAACATAGCTTGATAACCGATGCTGGTGTGTTTACGTCCCCATAAGCTAGCGGTTCGGCACAAGCTTACGAAGAATAAGTCCTAAGGTCGATTTGCTCGACTAAAGGCGGTGCTCCAGCATGGCCACAGTCAAATGACTGAAACAAGTAAAAGAGTATATATAAAGAGTGGCTGTGTGGTAAGTAGCTTGTTTACCAACCACATGGTCCCGGGTTCAGTCCCACTGCGTGGCACCTTGGGCAAGTGTCTTCTACTATAGCCTCGGGCCGACCAAAGCCTTGTGAGTAGATTTGGTACACGAAACTGTACCGAGGCTATAGTAGAAGACACTTGCCCAAGGTGCCACGCAGTGGGAGTGAACGCAGAACTATGTGGCTGGTAAACGAGTTACTTACTACGCAGCCACTCCTATATGAACGGCAATAACAAATCAATGTTAATATAAATCCTTTATTTTCATGAGAAGCAGCTGGAAATATGGCACCGCATTAAACTCACACACACATACACGCTCACACACACACATGTGTGTAATGAAGACGTGTAGAGTGGTGTCTGTGTGTGTGCGTGCGTGTGTGTGTGTGTGTGTTTGTGTGTGTGTGTGTGTATTCACTCCTGATCGAGGAATGTTATCACTCGCCATACGCACTCAAATTAACGCTTTATATATGTGGCTATGCTGGTGACTAACAGGTCCGGCCTCTTGATAAACATATCCACTTGCAGGCATTGAAAACCAAGCTTTTTGTATTTACTACCTGGAAAGGTATTTTGGAGCAGCTCGCTTAATTGCTGATTGAAAAATGTATGTGTTTTTCGGAAAATACCCATTCTTTCTTTTACTTGTTTCTCCCATTGGTGGCGATAACAAGCATTGCTTTCCCACCTGGCTTTCCATATTTCACACGCCTTCAACGAAGACTTCACTCAATCCTTAAATCTTGGTTTTGCTTTCTGCTGGGAGTTGCTTTCCGCAAACAAGTTCCGTTATATAGCATCTTCTTAGGGATTCTCCGATCATTCATCCGAACAATACATGCATATCCACACTTGTGCACACGCATACATTATGTGTGCGCGCGTGTGTCTTTGTTTCTGTGTGTGTGTGTATCCTACTTCAGTCGTATGGGTTTGATCATTAGTATGGCATATTCTCAGGTTTAAATACCGGGAGTTAGCCACGATGCAGACAGACAGACAGACAGACAGACAGACAGGCAGACAGGTAGATACATAGAGAGGGAGAGAGGAAGACAGACAGACAGACAGACAGACAGGCAGACAGGTAGATACATAGAGAGGGAGAGAGGAAGACAGACAGACAGACAGACAGAGATAGGTATGTACGAAATGCAGGTGGATAATACAAATAGACTGGTTTATTAGATAGATTGATTGATAGATAGATAATTAGATAAATTGGGTGGATGGGTGGGTAGGTAGGTAGGTAGGTAGGTAGTTGGGTAGGTAGGTAGGTAGTTGGATAGGTGGGTGGTTGGGTGGGTGGGTATGTTTGTGGGTAGATAGGTAGGTAGGTGGGTATGTAGGTAGGTAGGTAGGTAGGTAGTAGGTAGGTAGGTAGGTAGATGGGTAGGTTTGTAGGTAGCTAGGTAGGCATGCAGGCAGGTATGAAGGAGGATGGTGGGTATGTAGGTGTTATGTAGGTGGGTGGATGGTTAGAAATGTTGACCTTCTGCGTAGAAACTACCTACTTCAGTATTGACACTGATATATATCGGCAAGAAGAAGGTTTAGCTATGGGTTCGCCATTATGACAGATAATAGCCAATATGTACATGGAATACTTTGAGAATTTGCCTTTAGGATCAACACCACTAATACCAACCGTATGGCTGCGATATGTTGACGACACCTTTATACTCTGGCCCCACCAGGAAGATGTCCAAGTGTTGTTAGATCATGGGAACTCAATAAAGCCCTCTATACAGTTCACAATGGAAAAGGAAAAGACAGTCAGCTAGCATTCCTAGACGTATTAATAACACGCACCAAATATGGATTTAGGACATTCGTATCCTGCAAGCCGACCTTCACTGGACGGTACCTCAACTTCAATTCCCACCATCCATACAATGTAAAGAGAGTAATTGCTCAATGCCTAAAACATCGAGCAATGAATATAAGTAGCGATTGTGATACACACCACGAAGAAATGGTTAAGCTCAGTAACAACCTATTAAACAACAAGTACCCCAAAAACAAACTATCCACCCCAGTTATGAAGAAAAGAGAGGATGAAACCAATAAACTGTCCACAGTCTGTCTACCTTATGTGAAAGGCCTCTCCGAAAAGATACGAAAGATATGCGGCCTATATGACATCATGACAGTATTCAAGAGTAATACAATACTTTGCAAATATCTCCTTCGAGTAAAACCACCAATAGAAGAGAATATGACCAAAGATTGCGTGTACTCCATCCCATGCAGCTGTGGTAGGTTAAACAAAGCCGAAACATGCCATCCCTTCAAAATAAGGGTAGACGAACATCGCAAAGCTGTGACACGAGGAGATATTGATAAATCGGGTATAGCTGATCATGTATGCAAAAATAGAGACCACCTCCCCCTGTGGGATGAAGTTAAAATAATAGACAGAGAGCACCACTGGAAAATACGAAAACTAAAAGAAGCAGCACATATGCTAGGACACAACAACCTCCTAAGCAGATCGGGTGCAGATATGAGTAGCATATGGGAACTGGCATTAAGGAAGGATAGGAAAATATTAGATTTATAAGCCCTAAAATTCACTCCCTAAAAGCCCACAGTCATATGGCGTAGTGGTTAAGAGCGCGAGCTACTAACCCGAAGATTCCGAACTCGATTCCAAGTAGTGACCTGTATAATAATAATAAGAGTATCAAAAAAAAAAGCCTTAATAATTAAAATCCTGGTTCGAAATTTCCCCAAGACACTTGATGAAGATGAGGACAATTATCCGTCAAATGTAAATATCGTATTATTCTTTTTTTTTATTATTTGTTTCGGTCATTTAATTCCGCCCATGCTGAAGCACTGCCTTTAGTCGAATAAATCGACCCAGAACTTATTCTTTGAAAGCCTAGTACGTATTTTATCGGTCTCTATTTTCCCGAAACGTTAAGTTACGGGGGCGTAAACACACCAGCACCGGTTCTCAAGCAATGGAAGGAGACAAACACAGACACACAAATATATATATATATATATATTATATATATATATATATATATATATATATATATATATATATAGTGTAATAAATAAAATATATGCATACATACAAACATATATGTACGTACCTACATCTACATGTACATATACATGTATATATAAATATATACGTGAGTACAGGACACCACAACTAGACGTAGAACTCAACAAGAAACGAAAACGGAAAAACAAGCATGGAACAAACCATTTTTTACAACAGAAAAACTACACAAGGAAAAATCCCCTTCATCAGCTGTCTCTAGTTCGACTCTAGCGTGTTTCGAAGGTAAGACAGAACACGACTCGTCGAAACTAGCCCTTCCTGCGAGAGAATTAAAATAAAATTACTTCGCAGAGGGGTAAAAACAAGAAAGAAAAAATAAATAAATAAATAAATAAATAAAATGTAAGGCGCAGGAGTGGCTGTGTGGTAAGTAGCTTGCTAACCAACCACACGATTGCGGGTTCAGTCCCACTGCGTGGCATCTTGGGCAAGTGTCTTCTGCTATAGCCCCGGGCCGACCAATGCCTTGTGAGTGGATTTGGTAGACGGAAACTGAAAGAAGCCTGTCGTATATATGTATATATATATATGTATATGTGTGTGTGTTTGTGTGTCTGTGTTTGTCCCCCTAGCATTGCTTGACAACCGATGCCGGTGTGTTTACGTCCCCGTCACTTAGCGGTTCGGCAAAAAGAGACCGATAGAATAAGTACTAAAAGGTGGTGCTCCAGCATGGCCGCAGTCAAATGACTGAAACAAGTAAAAGAGTAAAAGAGTAAAGAGTAACACAAACAGGACGTAAAAACGATACAAATAAAAATACAAAATAAAATACAAGATAGAAATACATGTACAAGAAATAAAAATAAACAAGAAAACAAACGAAAAGGCCTTTTTCTGGCTTAGACGGAGGAGATTCTGGCAGCGCAAGGGAAAGCAAATGTGTGTTCACAGTTTGAAGGCCGCATGTAAAAAGGAAGTAGTTTTGGCTAGCAGTGACAAAGATGAGGAGGAGTGAGAGAGAGAGAGATAGAGGAAGACAAGCGGCTGAGAGAGAGATGAGGAAGAGTGAGAGAGAGAGAGAAAGGAAGGTAAAGCAAAGAGATAAAGAATTTCGCGTCATAATTAATATATAAAACAGTACTTGGAGAAGAAGAAGAACGGAACGAAACGAACGAATCGAATCGAATCGACGCGAGGGTGCTGTCAAACAATAGTGTAATAAATAAAATATATGCATTCATACTAACATATATGTACGTACCTACATCTACATTTACATATACATGCATATATAATATATACGTGAGTACAGGACACCACAACTAGACGTAGAACTCAACGAGAAACGAAAACGGAAAAACAAGCATGGAACAAATCATGTTTTACAACAGAAAAAACAGAGTACAAGACAAACTACACAAGGAAAAATCCCCTTCATCAGCTGTCTCTAGTTCGACTCTAGCGTGTTTCGAAGGTAAGACAGAACACGACTCGTCGAAACTAGCCCTTCCTGCGAGAGAATTAAAATAAAATTACTTCGCAGAGGGGTAAAAACAAGAAAGAAATATATATATATATATATATATATATATATATATATATATATATATATATATGTATATTTTTTTTTATTTCATTTTTTTTATTATTTCATCTAATTTCAGCTCACGAGCTGTGGCCATGCTGGGGCACCGGACGGGCTCCTTTCAGATTCTGTCTATCAAATCCACTCACAAGGCTTTGGTCGGCTCCAGGTTATAGTAGAAGACACTTGCCCAAAACGCCACACAATGGGACTGAACCCGGGACCATTTGGTTGGTAAGCTACCTACTTACCATACAGCCACTCCTGCGCCTCTGTATAAATATATCCCTCGGTTTCCATTAGATTAATATCCAATATGTCCTTCTTTGCATGTCTGCGCATGTAAGCATGTTCTTCCTTGCGGCTGCTCTGTCCCCCTCCCTCTCTCTCTCTCTCTCTTTCTCTCTCTCTTTCTTTCTTTCTCTCTCCCTCCCTCTCTCTCTTTCTCTCTACGTATATGCTCTTCGAACACTAACTCTCCCAACTGTTTACCGTTTCACGTAATAGATAGATAGATAGATAGAGAGAGAGAGAGAGAGAGAGAGACGAGGTGGAAAGACGTACATGCATCACATATACATACAAACATATAAATATATATATTATATATATATATATATATATATATAAGCATATAATTTATATATAAGTGTAGAAGTATATACATACACACAGATGCATATTCATATGCATACACACAAGCATATAAATTAATGTGTGCATATATGCACACACGTATATATATATATATGTGTGTATATATACTCTTTTCTCTCTTTTACTTGTTTCAGTCATTTGACTGCGGCCATGCTGGAGCACCGCCTTTAGTCGAGCAAATCGACCCCGGGACTTATTCTTTGTAAGCCCAGTACTTATTCTATCGGTCTCTTTTGCCGAACCGCTAAGTGACGGGGACGTAAACACACCGGCATCGGTTGTCAAGCGATTTGGGGGGGACAAACACAGACACACAAACACACACACACGCATATACATATATACGACAGGCTTCTTTCAGTTTCCGTCTACCAAATCCACTCACAAGGCATTGGTCGGCCCGGGGCTGTAGCAGAAGACACTTGCCCAAGATGCCACGCAGTGGGACTGAACCCGGAACCATGTGGCTGGTTAGCAAGCTACTTACCACACAGCCACTCCTGCGCATGTATGTATGTATGCATGTATGCATGTATGTATGTATGTATGTATGTATGTATGTATGTATGTATGTATGTATGTATGCATGCATGCATGTATGTATGTATGTATGTATGTATGTATGCATGTATGTATGTATGTATGTATGTATGTATGCATGTATATGTATGTATGTATGTATGTATGTATGTATGTATGTATGTATGTATGCATGTATGTATGTATGTATGCATGTATGTATGTATGTATGTATGTATGCATGTATGTATGTATGTATGTATGCATGTATGTAAGTATGTATGTATGTATGTATGTATGTATGTATGTATGTATGCATGTATGTATGTATGTATGTATGTATGCATGTATGTATGTATGTATGTATGTATGTATGTATGTATGTATGTATGTATGTATGTATGCATGTATGTATGTATGTATGTATGTATGTATGTATGTATGTATGTATGTGTGTGTGTGTATCCATCCAACCATGCTTGTATCTATACGCTCGCGTGTGTATGTTTGAGTGTGTGTTTGTGTATGTGTTTGTGTGTGTATGTGTTTGTGTGTGTGTGTGTGTGTGTGTGTGAACACTTCAATAACTCTCCTTCAAATAGGCCATTCCTTTGCTAATTTTTCGTTCGTCATCGTTGTCTTCTTCACACACACACACACACACACACACATACAAATGTCTTTTCTCTCTCTATCTATCTATCAACATAAATAGATAAAGACAGAGAGAGCGTGAGAGACAGATACAGAGAGAATGAGAGAGAGAGAGACAGAGAGAGAGTGAGAGAGAGACAGATAAAAAGTCAGATAGATCCTGTTCTCTCTCGTTCCCCCTCTCTCTCTCTCTCCTTCTCGCACTGCTCTCTCTCTTTCTCTCTCTCTCTCTATCTCTCTCTCCTTCTCGCACTGTTGTCTCCCTTTCTCTCTCCCTCTCTCTATCTCTCTCTCTCTCTATCTAAGACAGAGAGAGCGTGAGAGACAGAGACAGAGAGAATGAGAGAGAGACAGAGAGAGAGTGAGAGAGAGACAGATAAAAAGTCAGATAGATCCTGTTCTCTCTCCTTCCCCCTCTCTCTCTCTCCTTCTCGCTCTGTTTTCTCTCTTTCTCTCTCTCTCTCTATCTCTCTCTCCTTCTCGCACTGTTGTCTCCCTTTCTCTCTCCCTCTCTCTCTATCTCTCTCTCTCTATCTAAGACAGAGAGAGCGTGAGAGACAGAGAGAATGAGAGAGAGAGAGACAGAGAGAGTGTGAGAGAGAGACAGATAAAAAGTCAGATAGATCCGGTTCTCTCTCTCACTCTCTCCTTCTCGCACTGTTTTCTCTCTTTCTCTCTCTCTCTCTCTCTTTTTCGCACTGTTTTCTTTCTTTCTCTCTCTCTCTCTCTCTCTCCATCTCTCGGTCCTTCTCGCACTGTTGTCTCCCTTTCTCTCTCCTTCTCTTTATCTCTCTCTATCTATCTATCTCTATCTCTATCTCTTTCTTCCTCTCGCTGTCAAATATTTTTTTCTTCAATACATAATCATACGATAAACAAAACACCATTGTCGAAGATGGTCCAGTAATTACAATTTTCACTCAAATAACACTTTCAATTAAATAATTATTTTAAAATAAAAACATGTAATCAAAAAGAAATTAGCGAAAATTGATTTAACTTCAATTTTATTATCAATTCTTTATTGAATTCTTTCTTTTTCTTTTGTTTTAATATATTTTTATAATTGATTATTTTTGTTCTTTTTATTTCTTTTCAGTTTTCTTTATGCCTTTTTTTATTATGTTTTTGTTCTTAAACTTAAATTTAGATATTTTATTTGGGTTTTTTTTTTATATATATTTCATAATATTTGTTACTTTTCAATCCAAATAGAAGATAGCTTTCGTTTTCTTGGCTGGAGCGATGTATGTGTAGATGTTTGTTGTGGCTTCTGCTAATACTGCTGCCGCCGCCGCCGCTGCTGCCGCTGCTGCTGCTGCTGCTGATGATGATGATGATGATGATGGTGGTGATGATGCTGATGCTGATGCTGTTGCCCTCCATGTTTTACAAGTTACGTATGTATGTATAGATAGATAGACACACAGATAGATAGACAGACAAATAGGTAGATAGATAGATAAATAGATAGAGAGCGAGAGGGGAGCGAGAGACAGACAGACAGACAGACAAACAGACAGACAGATAGACAGAAAGAATGATAGAGAGACAGACAGACAGATAGACAGATAGGTAGATAGATAGATAGATAGATAGATAGATAGATAGATAGATAGATAGATAGGTAGATAGATAGATAGATAGATAGATAGATAGATAGATAGATAGATAGATAGATAGATAGATAGATAGATATGTTTCTTTATTAGCCACACAGGGCTGCACACAGATAGAACAAATTACAAGGTAGAGCTTTTCTTTTGGGGGTAAAAAAAAAGGAGAGTGGTGGTTTTCGATCAAAAGGGATCGTAAAAGGAAAGAAAAAGGACAAAAAAAAGGGGAGGGGTTAAAAAAGGGGGGGGAATGAATAATAGGGATCGTTATCACAGAAATGTCAATATGAAGTGTAAAGGGGAGGACAGGTGAGGTTTACCCGTGGAAAGAAAAGCCTACGGAAAAGACCACGGTAACCTCGGTCAATGAAGTCACATGTTATATTTCTTTTTTTTTTTGCAAATAAGCAACTCTCTGTATTAATTTTTATGGTTCATAGAATCATAGTCAAGGTGGCTTCGTCATTCATACGTGCCATCCTTGCTACATTCACCCATCTTTTTTTAAAACATTCACTAGACAAAACTTGCCTCTCTACTCTCACTTTCCTCTTCAAGTGATACTTGAAGAAGTTGATGAGAGATTGACCAGAGAGGAAAGTGTTTGTCTCTAATCCTTTCAGGCGCGTCCACCAGATACATTCTTTCGCCATAGCCACACGTATGATAAAAATAGCTCTTCCCTCCCGTTTGAAAGAAGGAGGCGTGACGATATTAACGATAGACTCGGCTGATAAACCGACACGTCCCACACGTGACAGCAGTCGTTCGACATAAGCCCACAGGTCGGAAATTGCTGGACACTGCACGATTGCGTGCAGAGCGGTTTCGTCGCTCTGCCCGCATCTCGGGCAGGTCGGCCCCGTGTTTCTCGAGCCATGCCTATAGAGCTTATCCCGAACGGGTAGCGCTTCTCGGTAGCACCGCCAGGCCAGGGATCTCTGGAAGTTGTCCATAGGTCCCGGGCCGAAAGTCGTTTGAAACAGGCGGGTCAGGTATTCCTCGTCGACGCCCAGGTTTGCCACGAGATCGTCGTCGTACCTCCCCTCCACTAATCCCCTATAGAATGCTTTGGTTGTGTTGAAGTCACTCAAGGTCGACCCGGGACGGCAGAGTTGCTTGAAAGCAACGCGACACTCGCGGTGCCATTCGCCCTTCCTCGGCCTCTTTTTGATCCACGACTGTAGTTCGGTCATGGAGACGAGTTGCGGGAAAGCGTGCCTCACAAACGGCGACTACACCAGTTCACCGACGTCTACATAGAGCCAGAGATGTCGCAGTCTCAGCGCGTGTCTGCGCATCATCAACCACGGCATGCCCAGCCCTCCTTTTAACGGGTGTTGACAGCAAATGGATCGCCTGACCATCGGGACGCATCCTTTCCACAAGAAGCGGAAGAGAATGCGTTGTAGTTTGGTGATGGTAGGGTCGGGACAAGGTACGACGGTCAGGCGGTAGTAGATGATGGACGCGATGTACGCGTTCACCACCTCCGCCCGACCTTTTAGGGACAGTTTCCTCTCGGCCCATTGCTGGGCGAGAGTGACCACCCTACTCGTTATCTCGTTCCAGTTCTTCTCCATTTGGAGGTCCGGACCGAACCAGACCCCGAGCAACTCAACCGGGCCGTCTGTCCAGCGTCCCACGACGGAGGTACTGGTGGACGGCATGGGCTTGCTTCTCCAGGTGCCGAGCCGCAAGCCCACTGACTTTTCCCGGTTGATTTTTGCTCCTGTCACCGCTTCGTAGTCTTTCAGTGTCTTGCCGACCCGCTCGATATGCTCGTGGCTTGACACTATGACGGTGACGTCGTCCGCGTATGCAGACACGCTCGTCCCGCATCCCAATTCTCGCGGGATGCCCCTTAGAGTCGCCAGCTTCCGCAGTAGTGGCTCAAGAGTCAATACGTATAGAAGCGCCGAGAGGGGGCACCCCTGACGGACCGAACGTGCAATGTCGAAAGGTCTCGATAGATGTCCATTTACGCGAATTACCGAACGGATGCCTCTGTACAAGGCAGCTATCCAGCCGCGGAAGACGGGACCGAAACCAGCCGCTCTCAGGACTGCCTCCAAGTATCGATGGTCTACCCTATCAAAGGCTTTCGATTGATCCAAGTTGATCAGGGCCCCACCCATGCCAGGTTCGTTAACTACCCTGTCTATGATGTAGCGCATCAGATGGAGATTGTCATGGATGCTCCGGCCCGGCAGGGCGCACGTTTGTGCGTTGTCGACCAGTTTCTCGATGACAAGCGCCAACCTCTTGGCTAACACCTTTGTCAAAATTTTCAGGTCTGCATTGAGCAGCGTGATTGGTCTAAAGTTATCTATAATGTTTCCCTTGTTTGGATCTTTCTTCAGCAGAGTTACAGCTCCTCGACTCACAAACCGGGTATGCTCCCGTTTTGCTGCCAGTTGCAGTATACCGCTGCCAAGACGTCTCCAAACAAGTCTGGCATACAATTGTAAAACTCGTAGGGTAGACCATCCAAACCCGGTGATTTGTCCCTCGAGCATTCTGCTATCGCTTCCTGCACTTCCGCCGCCGTGATGGCACCTTCGCAGCACCCTGCCTTTCTTGTCGAGAGTCGTGGCAGGCTATGTAGGTAGGCACTGAAGTCCACCCTACGTTCTTGCCCTCCACTCGTCCCGAACAGTCGGGCAAAATGCTGCTGAAAGGCCTCACATAGATAGATGGATAGATAGATAGATAGATAGATAGATAGATAGATAGATAGATAGATAGATAGATAGATAGATAGATAGATAGATAGATAGATAGACACACAGCAACAGGGTATTTTTGTTTCTATGTATGTATGTTTTATGTATGTATTCTTATACATATCGTTGCATACCTAGACATGCTCATATATACTTAAATGATAAACTTTTTGAAAGTTTTACAGATTTTTACAGTTCCAGTGATGGATTGGATCTATAGTCTTCGAATTAACTTTCTTCTTTCTGGTTTTGAGAATCCTAATTTCATAAGATTGGTATTTAAGCAGTGTGTTACACATCCCAGGGCCCCAATAATTACAGGTATAAACCTGAACTTGTAATCTGGATAGAGTAACTACAGACTTCTCGATAGTTCATCATAGGGATTCTCTTTTTCACTGACCTTCAGCTTTATGTTAACATCCACTGGGGAGCTAATTTCCACAACTGTGCACAATTTCTCTTCTCTATCCCAAATCATTATATCAGGTCTATTGTGCTTACATTTTATTGAGGTCTTCATTGGTACATTCCACCAGTATCCCTTTTTATTATGAGTGGCTGTGGCATTTACCATACTGTGGGTTCTTATTTCTTTGTCCTCGGGGTTATCTTTCCGACGGATGGTATTATAGATCGTCCTAGCTACAACATCATGTCTCATCGGTAGATAATACCGTGATGACATTTTCGGACAACTGTTTATGATGTGGATGATATCTTCGGTATTAACTCCACAAAGTCTGCATCGGTTTACTGCTTTTCCTGCTTCTCTATCCCTTTTGTGCATCAGGTACTTGGTTGATATTTCCTGTTCCTGGATTGCAAACGCATACCCTTCAGAGCGGGAGGTAGTAATCCGGCTATTGATCCATGATAAACTGCTTTGATGATCGATGTTACTATCATCACCAAGCTTTCTACTAACATATCCATGCATAGTGTTCTGCTCATGTAAGCTCATCCTTCCATCTGATGATACGTTGCGGTAGAGTCATGCGACTTCTTTGGGCATGTATTCTAGGTTATCAGACACAGAATGTTGCTCAAGGAGCTGCCTTCCAAGTCTTATGATGTTATCGACCTCATGTATGCAAACTTGGTCAAGGGATGCACTTCGACACTTGGTGGTTAAAAGATGTTGCCGAAGGGATACGATACGACATTCAAAGATATTTTGGATCGATGTTAAGCCTCAGCCGCCTTGATTTTGTTTTAGGTAGAGGCGGTCTATGTCACTGTTTATGTGGAAATTATGTGTGCTTTTCGTCCAATCAAGCAGCCCAAATGTTGATATGAGTACTGGCACTGTAAACATATTGTAGTTCACTGTTTTATTGAACGCAGAGAGTTCTGAGGTTCAAATTTTCTTTATATGTGCGTATGTATGTATGTATGTATGTATGTATGTATGTATAATATTTCTACATAAACGAGCATCGTTGTATGTGAATACGCGTGTATGTGAGCATGTGTGCCTCTCTATTATTGGCGAATTTGGTATAGACGAATGCAGGGAACTTAGAGCATATTCTTTATACTCTAAGTTGAAAATGCGTCGAGGGATTATACTTTTGGGACCGATAAATTACTGGTATCGATGTAGCATTCTCTCTTTCTCTTTTTCTTTATCTCTCTATCTCCCCCTCTCTATCTCAGCTTCTCTTCCTCCAGTTCTCTCCCCCGCTCTCCCTTTCTCTCCTTCTCACTTTCTCAATTCTTCGTCTTTTTCACTCTTATTTCTTCCTTTCTCTTTCTCCACCTCTCTCTTCCTCTCCTACACTTGCTATCCCGCCCAAGGGACATTTTCCTTTTTCCTGTCTCTCTCTATCTATCTGTGTGCGTGTGTCTCGCTCTATATCTCTCTGTTTTACTCTTGTGAACGCTTGGTAGTAGGTAGTAGCAGTCCTAAAAGAATATTTGACATGAGGGATGTGAGTTCTTGGTTCTGATTATTTAAGCCACCGTAGCCGAAGAAGAAGAAGAAGAAGAAGAAGAAGAAGAAGAAGAAGAAGAAGAAGAAGAAGAAGAAGAAGAAGAAGAAGAAGAAGAAGAAAAAAGAAGAAGAAGAATATATAATACGAGCAATGGAGTAGGCGCCGCTCACGAATCTATAACTGACAGGCTAGCCTAGTGTCCCTAACTTTGCTCATGGGGCGGTTATCTTCCCTATCAGTGTATATATTGTACGCTTCATGCAGCATTAAGCGTTTAACTTTCATTTCTTGCAATATAGGTGCTATTCAGCACCGTCAGTCACAATTAGTGACGATTAACTTTTAACTTTATGGCTTTATGTTGCGCCTGGCCGCATATATGAACTTATATATATATATACTTCCTCACACACACACACACACACACAACACACACACACACACACACCACACACACACACACACACACATATATATATATATATATATATATATATATATATACATATATATACACATATATATATATATATTCTTTTATTTGTTTCGGTTATTTCACTGCGACCATGCTGGAGCACCACTTTTAGACAAACAAATCGATGCCGGGACTTATTCTTTGCAAGCCTAGTACTTATTCTATCAGTTTCTTTTATGAACAGCTAAGTTACGGGGACGCAATCATGCTAGCATCGGTTGCCAAGCGATGGTGGAGGCACAAACACAGACGCACATATATATATATATATATATAATATATATATATATTATTTATACGTCGGGCTTCTTTCAGATTCCGTCTACCAATTCCACTCACAAGGCTTTGGTCGTCCCTAGGCTATAGTAGAAGACACTTGCCCAAGTTGCTATGCAGTGGGACTGAACCCGGAACCATTTGGTTGGTAAGCAAGCTACTTACTTAATTTTTATGTACAAGAAATTATGAGTACACAATCGCATTAATATGTATGCTCGGCATCACACATGTTTATGTAACCAAGATGTTCTGGTGTTCTGATGAGCTAGCTTTCTTTATCTCCATTGATTTGTGAATATACAGTTGTATAGCGCTGAACACATGTTTGTATATATGTATGAATATGCATAGATAGATAGATAGATAGATAGATGATAAATACAGTCACTCTGTATAAGCATGAATACATACGAGCAAGCATGTTCGTATATATGTATGTATGTGTGTATGTATTTGTATATGTGCATGTATGCATGTATGTATATATGTATGTATGCATATATGTATGCGTGTATTTATTTGCATGTATGCATGTTATGTATAAATGTAATTATTTAGCCTTTTGCCAAACAGAGAAAAAGACGGTTTCTAACCTAGATCCAAGGCTCCTTCTTTGGAA
The DNA here is from genome assembly GCF_006345805.1 of Octopus sinensis. NCBI lineage: Eukaryota > Metazoa > Mollusca > Cephalopoda > Octopoda > Octopodidae > Octopus > Octopus sinensis. Next base: position 26,290,388 of record NC_043000.1, on the reverse strand, counting down.
TTTCAACAACAGAGTATTTGGGTATCTATGTATATACATGTGCAAATATTTGGTGTCGGTACATGCGTAGATCTGCATTCTTTGGTGTATAAATGTATGTTAGTATGTATATATATTTATATATGTATGCATGCATGTAAGTATGTATGTATTTATGTATGTGTGTATGTATGCGTACATGTATGTATGCGTACATGTATGTATGTATTTATGTATGTATGTATGCTTGTATGTATGTATGCATGTATGTACATGCATACGTATGTATGTTTGTATGCATGTACATACGTATGTATGTGTGCATGTATGTATTTATGTATCTATGTATGTATGCATGTACATACATACGTATGTATGTATGTATGCATATATGTATTTATGTATCTATGTATGTATGTATTTATGTATCTATGTATGTATGCATATATGTATTTAT
>NC_043000.1:26237452-26282452 GCF_006345805.1 Octopus sinensis | reverse complement strand
TCCATTTTCTTATTGCTATATATATATATATATATATATATATATACTAGTAGAGATACCCGACGTTGCTCGGGATTAAATTGCCATAGTTTGTATATAATATATTAGAGTTATGTTGAAACAGGTGATATGGGAAAGTGCAGCATTGACAGCAAAGCATTTGTGGAATAAATGATGGGCTAATTCGACTAAGCAACATGCTATGTGTCTGTTTGGAGTATTTCAGGCCCTAACCTGCCATGGAAAATTGGGTGGGGAGGGGTTATGTGGTTTTTGAAGGCACCAAAGAGCTATCAGTGGATATACTCTTTTTTGCAGCAATCAGCGCTGTGTCTAACACAACCCATCATCTGAGATTTTGACAACTTCGGATTTGTTGTACTACATCACTCAGAAAGTAAATTTGAAGGAACTGTGGTTGTTCATTTGTGGGCAACAGGGAACCAATGAGGTGATAGACTTGCCCTTGACCTTTGACGTCGGCGTAAATTTATGTTTAACAATCTTGTTAGATGCAGTAAACGATGTCATTTGAAATGCAGAGTTGCATTGCCTGATATTGTTCAGAAAATCCTTTGACTGGATGGAAGTGCCTTCTAGAAGATCCATAAGAGGTTGAGAAGGAGCTGGTAGTGCTGGCAATGTTACCTGACAACCTGAGCAACATTTGTTTCATTTGAAAATTTTAAACCGCTACAGAAACGACAGTTTAGCACACCAATTTGGACAGTTATCAGTTTTATAAGAATGCGATGGATCATATCTGAAAACAGCTTCAGGAGTTGTGAAGAACGGATTTGTACGTAATCTGTTTCTGAGAGCTATTCTATTGGACCTCTGTCTAATCATTAAAACATTGATTTAATGATTGCAGCGTGGAATGTGTTTATAAGCCATTTAAGAAACACACAAAGACCGTTAGATTCACTTCAACATTTAAATTTAATTTGTCAAAATATTTTCGTCGCTTTGAGACCGCGACCTGTTCACTGACAAAATTCCGTTCACTGACAAAATTCCGATGCAGCACGGAATTTTGTCAGTGAACAGATCGCGGTCTCACAGCGACGAAAATATCTTGACAAATTAAATTTAAATGTTGAAGTGAATCTAACGGGTTTTGTGTTTCTTAAATGGCTTATAAACTTCCAGGCTGCAATTGTTTTCGTTCCAGCACACGATCTCAGATCAGGTCACTTGCTATTCAAGTACAGTACATCTCTGTTATTGAATTAAGGATCCAGCATTAAGTGCTGCAGCATGCATTTGCTTATCTTGGGAAAGTCTCATCTCCCTTCTCTCTTGAGACTCCGTCTGACGTGCTGCAGCATGCCTTTGCTGATCTTGAGAAAATCACATCTCGTTTCTCTCTTCAGACTCTCGTCTTCGGTTTTCTACAGTCCTCCTTACTTTATACTTGTTTTTGGAGAGATTATGTTTTTTCTTTGGTGGCATAGTTTATTCTATACTGTAAACAAAAGATTATCAAAATAGAAAGAAATTATACATTAATCCCTATTTTTGTAAGCAGTTGTATGTACGTAGAATGTTTTTATTTTTGTATGCAGTATAAATTAACCATATAGAAGTACATTATGAACTGCTAATTTAACGGTAAATGCCACAATAATTATTATTATACATATTTTTCTTAATATACATATATTAAGCACATGTATTAAATGTTAACTTAAGGGTAAATATGTAACTGTAAATACCGTGCAACCTTGCAACTGCTGCGATAATTATGAACTGGTAACTGAACGGTAAATGTGTATTTTTATATACCTTGGACCTGCCACCTCATTGTGTTTTGTCAAGGGTTTCACCTCCAGCCTTTCGTTATATCAGTCAACAATTACACTGACAGATCATTCTGCTGTGGTGGCCGTAAAGACGAAAAGTTGCCGATGCGTAATGTTGTTCACATTAGGATGTAAATTATTCATCTATTTCAAATATTATAGAAATAAGATGATCTTAATGTTTTCACATTAGAATTCCTGTCGGCCTTGACACATTTCCTGTGTCCTTATGTTTACAAAGGGGAGACAAGCACACCCACTCAGCTAAGCCTGCAGCCAGAGTATAAATTATAGTATAGATGTGACTAATTCGGCGAAACATTACTTTCATTATTGAAACATCGTCAGTCTCGTAATGCAACACTTTGTAATTTTGGTCAAAATTGAAAGTGCGAAACGATTTTAACTTTCTAATGAAACCCGGTTGTTGTGGAGCAGTGTCCTTTAAATAACTATAGCTGGTTTTTGAGATAACGTAGAATATATGTAAATGAAAATATAGTTTATTTGATAGCCCAAAAATTATTGAATATTTTGATACCCCATAAGTCAAAATGGGCAACCCAATTTTGGAATGCATAAGGAACATACGCATGCGTACACACACGAATGCACACACACATACACACACACACTCACACACATACACACTCACACACACACACACTCTCTCCTTCTCTCTCTCTCTCTCTCACTCACTCTCTCTCTCTCTCTCTCTCTCTCTCTCTCTCTCTCTCTCTCTCTCTCTCTCTCTCTCTCTCTCTCTCTCTCACACTTTTAGAGCATACATAAGGCATGAAACATCAGCATTTCTCTGTCAGCCGCGATCCCTGTCTTTCATCTTCTCCTATAGAAATTTGTTTTCTGTCTCTGCTTCTTCCTCTTGTCTCTGTCTTTTTCTCATTTTGTGTTCCTTCCGCTCATTCCGTAAAAATGTATTTGAAGACAGCAGAAATTGAAAGAAGAGAAAGCGAAAAGGACAGAGAGAAAGAAAGTGAAAGAGATGAGAAAGTGAAAGATGTATGTACGTGTATATGAAATAGACGTGTGTGTGTGTGTGTGTGTGTGTGTGTGTGTGTGTGCGTGCGCGTGTGTGTGAGAAGGAGAAAGAGAGACAGACAGAAAGAGAGAGAGTGAGTGAGTGAGTGAGTGAGTGAGTGAGTGAAGGTGTGAGTCGTGATGATTGATGTCTTTTAAGTTACACACACATAGAAAATGTGACGTCATCGTCGTCATCGTATAAAATGTTTACGATTGATGATTTATGGAAAAAATTATGTAAATTTTTGAAATGCAAATATGTGAATGGAAATTAAGTTTAGTTTGTAGACGAAATAGTACTGAATCTTTTGATACCCCATGGTTTTGGAATGTATTATATATATATATATATATATCTATATATATATATATATATATATATATATATATATATATATATATATATATATATATATATATATATGTATATATAGATAGAGAGAGAGAGAGATAGATAGATAGAGAGAGAGAGAGAGAGAGAGAGAGTAGTTGTATACTGTCAACTTAACGTGACAATCCCATGAAAGGAATCACACCACTGCTATTTAGCCCTAGGAAGCATCAACGCTTCCTGTCGGCCTTGACACATTTCCTGTGTCCTTATGTTTACAAGGGGGAGACAAGCACACCCACTCAGCTAAGCCTGCATCCAGAGACTAGTTTCTGAGTCTTGCTCGTCATCAGTCTGGAATAGCATGCCCTGCTAGCTGGAGATGCTTATCTAGGCCTTGTAAACATATAAGAATTCTAGTGAAATAAATCCACTGGTTACAAAAATAGAAATATTACATTTCTAAATATGACGAGAAAATTATTCCATCAATGGATTTATAATGGCCGTATTTCGTATACATCCGTCTCTTGAATGAAGAGGTTGAGAGTTCGTATTCATTCATGCATATTTCTCGTTGTTGTGCTCTGGGTCAGACATCGGTTATAACACGCTCAATTTTCTTGCCATCAGCACATCTGGTAAGATGAGAAAAATAGAAATTACTAGTTGAATTAAAGAGCTTTCTTAATTATCAGATGAAGAAGTCTAAGCCACAGATTCATCAATTTCATGCATCGTCTGCTATAAGCAAGCTGAATACTACGGATCACTATTTTCGTCTTCCATTGTGCTGTTCTTTTACATTCACTGCATTTTAAGTCTGTCCATTTTCTTTTCTATATTATCTAGCCACACAATCCACGTAATTCTTGATTTTCATCTTCATCTCTTTCCATTCATTTTGTCTTAATGTCTCTCTAAAAGATTCCTTGCTTTGTCTTTTTTCTAATTACGTGTCCAAAATATTTTAGATTTTTTTCTCTTTGAAGGTGTCCAACAAAATTTTGTTAGCTTTTGCAGTTTTAAATACCTTATTGATCATGTATTCTGTCCATGATATTCGCAAAAGTCTTCTATTTGATTGCATAATAATACTTTTGTCAATGTCCAAGTTTCAGCTTCATAGAGTAGAGTGAACAATACAAAACATTTTAAGACTCTTTTGATTTCGATATTAATAACTCTTGATGTTAATATTTTTGATATTTTTCAAATGATTTTCTAACTGCTTCAACCCTTCTTTTCATTTATTTCATATTTCCCAGTTTCTATTTTCATATGTTTCAGGATGTTGACTTACCTTCAGTTTTAAGAAGGCGGCATGCTGGCAGAAATGTTAGCACGCAGGACGGAATGCTTAGCGGCATTTCGTCTGCCGCTACGTTCTGTGTTCAAATTCCGCCGAGGTCGACTTTGCCGTTTCGTCCTTTCGGGGTCGATTAAATAAGTACCAGTTACGAACTGGCGTCGATGTAATCGACTTAATCCCTTTGTCTGTCCGTATTTGTCCCCTCTGTGTGTAACCCCTTGTGGGCAGTAAAGAAATAGGTATTTTGTCTGTCTTTACATTCTGAGTTCAGATTCCGCCGAGGTCGACTTTGCCTTTCATCCTTTCGGGGTCGATTAAATAAGTACCAGTTACGCACTGGGGTCGATGTAATCGACTTCATCCCTTTGTCTGTCTTTGTTTGTCCCCTCTGTGTTTAGACCCTTCTGGGCAGTAAAGAAATAGGTATTTCGTCTGTCTTTACGTTCTGAGTTCAAATTCCACCGAGATCTACTTAGCCTTTCATCATTTCGGAGGTCGATAAGCTATGTACTGGGGTCGATCTAATCGACTGGCTCCCTCCCCAAAAATTTGAGCCTTGTGCCTAGAGTAGCAAAGAATATTTATTTTAAGGGCCTTTTGCTTCTTTCCGATCGTTCTTTTATTTGTTTGTTTGTTTAAGTCATTTGACTGCGGCCATGCTGGTGCACCGCCTTTATCGATCCCAGGACTTATTCTTTGTAAGCCAAGTATTTATTCTATCGGTCTTTTAAGCTGAACCGCTAAGTTACGGGAACGTAAACATACAAGCATCGGTTGTCAAGTGATGGTGAGGGGACACAGACACAAACACATACACACACATATATACACACACATATATATATATATATATATATATATATATATATATATATACATATATAAATACATATATACAATGGGCTTCTTTCAGTTTCCGTCTACCATATTCACTCACAAGGCTTTGGTCGGCCCGAGGCTATAGGAGAAGACACTTGCCCAAGGTGCCACGCAGTGTGACTGAACCCGGAACTATGTGGTTGCTAAGCAAGCTATTTACACACAGCCACTCATTGCTTATTTTGCATTCCATATTTCCCATTCCATATAACATTCCTTTTGCCATTTACTATTGTCACTAGGTCCCGTAGATTACCTCTCTTGAAATCTAATAAGACGTCTAAGGCTGTCGTTGTTGTTTTGTTATTATTATTGATCATAGTTCTTATCGACACTATTGTCATGTCGTCTGCGTGTTAGAAGATCTCAGTTTATAGGCTAAATAAAGAAGAGCTTACTGTAGAGCCTTCCTTGATTCTTTCCTTAATTTTAAATTCTGAGGTTTTCCTCCTTCAGTCTTTACAGTTGTTGATTACTCCCAGTAGAATTTTTGTTAGTTGTAAATCTTCATCATATTCTTTCCAGTTCTAACAGACATTCGACTTTCTGTCAAATGCATTGGTATAACATATGAAGCATATGTTAGCATCTCAAATTATTTCTAGAGAACTTTATTTCTTTACTGCCCACAAAGGGCTAAACATAGAGGTGACAAACAAGCACAGACAAAGGGATTAAGTCGATTATATCGACCCCAGTGCGTAACTGGTACTTATTTAGTCGACCCCGAAAGGATGAAAAGTAAAGTCGACCTTGGCGGAGTTTGAACTCAGAACGTGACGGCAGACGAAATACGGGTACGCATTTCGCCCGGCTTGCTAACGTTTCTGCCAGCATGCTGCCTTGCTGAAGAACTTTCTGTCTTTCGTTTTTAGATTTGGCTTGCAAAATTCTTTATGTGAGTTCGAGTATTGAAGCATATTCTGTTGTGTCTGGGGAGATTCATTCTCTTTTAGTACCTTATTATTTAACACACTCACCGGTAAAATTTCCACTCATTTACTTATCTATTTTTATAAAATTCTCGTTGCGTCTTGCAACCTTTTCGAAAGTTGTTGTCTTCTGTCTTTCATTGACATTCATTGTTTTTTATCTCTACTTATTTTGAGATTTTGCTGCCATTAGAAGTTACAAAATTAATCGTAGGCGTTCTTTTCTCACCATCGTGCTTTTCTTGTATCTTTCCATCCCATCTAGATACAATCTTCTCATGATCAAGCAGTAGGTTCGTTTCGCTTTGTTTTATCTTCAATGTTATCACTTTGTTTACTCATGTATTTTCTGTTTATGGTGTTATTTATTTTTATCGTTCATTCCTTTGGATATATATGCTGCTTAATAAGTTTTTTAGCTACTTGACATTGATCATCCAACAATTCGGTCTTTGCTTTTCTGCATTCAGAGCAGATCTCTTTATTTAAAATGTTATAATCTAGCTCGATCTCTTTTCTTCTACTTTTCTGATACAATTTCATTAGAAATCCATTTTTCTTCTTTTCCTTTCAGGCACTATTCCAATGTTTTCTCTGGTGATGTTTGCATGCAACTTTTAATTGTGTTCCATTTTCCTTCCATTCATTCTGTATTACATGCTTCTTTATTTTATTATATTTTGCTTTGTTTCGTTGTTTTGTTCATTGAGTAAATATTCATACTTGTTTCGTATTAGAATTTCTGTTTGTATTCTATCGTTTTTAGCAAGTTTAAGTTTAATTGTTCTCGTCTTTTAACCATTTTCATTTTATTAAGTTTGACTTGTAATTTAATTACCACTAGATTTTGGTCGGAATTGATATCTGCTGCAAGGTACATTTTTACAAGTTTCTCACAGTTTTTAAACCGGTTTGTGTTATCAGTAAATAGTCTATCAAATTCCTTGTTGTGGCACCTGGATTCTTCCCAATGAATAATTCTCTTGATGCTTGCTATAATAGAAAATTAGTGACCATTAAGTTTTTCTTTGATAAAAAAAAAACTAGATCGGCTGGTCGCCTGCTTCATTTCTTATTTCTTTATTGCTCACAGGGGGCCAAACAAGGACAGACAAAGGGATTAAGTCGAATATATCGACCCCAGTGCGTAACTGGTACTTAATTTATCGACCCCGAAAGGATGAAAGGCAAAGTCGACCTCGGCGGAATTTGAACTCAGAATGTAACGGCAGACGAAATACTGATATGCATTTCGCCCGGCGTGCTAAAGATTCTGCCAGCTCACCGCCTGCTTCATTTCTCTCACCCACTGACCTCTTCCTTACATTGTTGATGGTTTCCCTGATAACATTTACATTAAAATCGTCTCACATTATAACTGTGGTTTCTTCGGTTTTAGCACATTTATTACATTTTCAATTTTTGTGGGTAAATTCTTCTGCCTCTTCCTCATAGATATTCTGTATTTTAGAAAGAGCGAATGAACAGGCGAATCCTGTGATTTCACTTTAAAGCATGTCATTTATAATTCAAACATAATTGCTGGGTGGAGTAAATAAGGGATTCAGAAATAGTCTGTTAATTCTCTTACAGCTGTTTCTAGAATAGTTTTACATATAATGCATTGGTACTTGAGCAAAGGTTTCCATATAGGCGTAGGAGTGGCTGTGTGGTACGTAGCTTGCTTCCGGGTTCAGTGCCACACAGTAGTGTGGCACCTTGGGCAAGTGTCTTCTACTATAGCCTCGGGCCGACCAAAGCCTTGTGAGTGGATTTGGTTGACGGAAACTGAAAGAAACCCGTCATACATATGAATATATATATATACATATATATATATATATATATATATATATGTGTGTGTGTGTGTGTGTGTGTGTGTGTGTATGTATGTATGTATGTATGTATGTATGTATGTATGTATGTATGTATGTATGTATGCATGTGTGTGTATATATTTGTGTGTCTGTGTTTGTCCCCCAGCATCGCTTGACAACTGATGCTGGTGTGTTTACGTACCCGTAACTTAGCGGCTCGGTAAAAGAGACCGATAGAATAAATACTAGGCTTACAAAGAATAAGTCCTGGGGTCGATTTGCTCGACTAAAGGCGGTGCTCCAGCATGGCCACAGTCAAATGACTGATACAGCTAAAAGAGTAAAAGAGTAAAAGAGTATATAAGCCACTTTCAGAGAGGAATTGAGAAATATCCTTAATAATGGCTATTCAGTTATTCTTGTATAAAAATGTAACGTGAATAATAATGATATTATCTTCCTTGTTGCTTCATCATTATCACTTTATCTGAAATTGTATCCAACTAAGATTTTATAATAACTTTTTTTTATACCGATTCCCACTTATTTTCTGTACTCTTTCACACAAGAATCGCAAACGACTACATCACCGAAGGATTTGTCTCCTACAGTTTTACCATCATGTGTCTAGCTGATTTTTTTATTTACCCATAATGTCAATATTCATGTTTTCTGTTTCCTGCATAAGATCAGGTAAGAACTTATCTCTATATGTATAAAGCTGAAGTTGTCTGTGTATGGCAGGTTTGGTAGCCTTCAACTAACTCTATCTCCTCCGAGATCCTGGGGCGCATGTTGACCAAAATTGAGAGTATGATAGAAGAAGGCTTGCTCTTCCTTCCGTAGAAGAAAAAATTCAAATTGGACCATGTTAATACCAAAAATTATTTACATCAAAAAAGTGCTTTTTTTTCTATGAAAATCCCATTTTTTACAATTTTTTTACTGTTGTGTCGCCATTTTTCGGTGTACTTCAACCAGAAAAATGTTCACTTAAAGAGAATAACAAGCTACATAATGCAGAATTTTTATTTTTCAAAAATTTCAATTCTAACTGGTCGAAACAAACCCGAGCAGCGCCGGGCGATACTGCTAGTATACAGCTATAAGTACTTGGTACTAAAACTCAAGTATCAGGTATATGTGGGTAGCATGGCACTAGAGATAGCATCCTAAAAGTGGAGCTTTCATTTCTTATATCAGTATCCTATGAAATTGACTGACGGAGCAAAGACGAACTTCTTTCGAAACTAACTGAACATTTCTTTAAGTGTAAACATATATTCACCGTTCAGACGTAGGTTAACTATCAATAAATTCATTTATTCCGCTTCGCGAACTGTTTCAACCTATCAATAAATTAAATAAATAAATTTAGTCGATGAATTTAATTAAAATTGTTGATCTTACAGATCGTAAGAAAACTACATTTATTTTCCTTAAAACGGTCTGACCAAATCTAATGCCACTGCTGCTGCTTCTGCCGCCGCCGCCGCTACTGCTGCTGCTGCCGTTTTCATATCAAATAACAGACAAGAGGTCATAGGGTCAACTTTGTATTGCTAGCAATCATATCGAACTAAAAGACGAGCGACGGAGACGCGCAGACTCAGAAACTTATAGCGGTTAATATTGAGATATTAATACGGGACTCAAAAGATCTCAAAAGTCATGTAGTATAAAGATGCCAGTTCAAGATCTACCGACTGCTCTCAATTTCGTTTATTTATATATTTATTTATTTATTTATTTATTCATCAAATAAATGCAGGCATTGTTGTATGGTTAACAAGCTTTAAGGCGGCGAGCAGGCAGAAACGTTAGCACGCCGGGCGAAATGCTTAGCATTATTTCATCTGCTGCTACGTTCTGAGTTCAAATTCCGCTGAGGTCGACTTTGCCTTTCATCCTTTCGGGGTCGATTAAATAAGTACCAGTTACGGACTGGGGTCGATATAATCGACTTAATCCGTTTGTCTGTCCTTGTTTTTCCTCTATGTGTTTAGCCCTTGTGGGTAGTAAAGAAATGGGCTAACAAGCTCGCTTTCCAACTGCATGGTCTTGGGTTCAGTTCCACTGTACAGAACCATCAGTGAACGTCTTCCATTATAGCTCCGGACTAACGAATACTTTGTGAATGTATTTGCTCGAAGGAAACTGTATAGAAGCCCGTCATGTGTGTGTCTGTATGTCTGTACGTCTGTGTCTGCATGTGTGTTGGTTTGTTTACGTCCCTCGTAACTTAGCGTTTCGGCAAGAGATACCGATAAAATTAGTACTAAACTAACAAAAATTTACTGGGAGTCTATTTGTTCGACTAAAATTTTTCAAGGTTATTTCCCAGCGTGGTCGTAGTGCAATGACTGAAACAAAAAAAGATAAAGAGAGATATTTCATATGCGATTTACATAGTTTTCATACTTTCGACAGTTTTCTTCTTTTTTATTGTTTAGTCAAGGAAAGATGGGCTGCACTTATGGCCTTGTGTCTTCACAGAGGCCCCGAGACTTGTGGATGAAAGTTATGCTCAAGCTGGAGATGTGGCCCTAATAAAAGAGTTCTAACAACTGAGCGATCCCCATTAAATATATCAAAGTACCATTTAGTGGCGTTGGTTTGCGCGATCGATAAAATCGACCACCCAACTCCCCAAAATGCAAAGAACTGGGACCAGTCCCACAAGACATTTCACCTGGCCTTCTAACAATTCTACCAATAAGTGATACTTTCAAAAATGTAAACAAACCCACACAGCGATTATTGGGGGACCAAACCAAATACAAACACACACACGCATATATATATATATATTTACTAATCATTGCTTTGAATGCACCAAAGTTTCAGAATTTGGTGTTGCATTTTATCATGATCGTAAGGGCAGAGACATTCATAATCGTATAAAATATTGGGTTGTCCGGAAAGTTCGTGCCGATTTATAGCAGCTTACCTTTCGACTTATTGTAGAACATGGTTGAGTCCATAAAATAGGATTTGACTACACCTCCATTTGGAACACAGTTTAAGCTATCTTTTCGTGGAAGAAGGTTTATGTTCCTATAACCTGTGTTAATTCTGTAACCCTTTAAAATGGAATATACGAAATTTTATTTTCGGCACTTGATGCTTTGGGAACCAGACAAAAATTGCTGCAGCTCGGCTGGGATGTGTTACCTCGCCCTCCATATTCACCAGATATTGCTCCTTCGGATTTCCACTTATTCGGGTCTCTGCAGAATAGTCTTAATTGTAAAAGTCTCAATTCTTTGGATGACGTAAAAAGATACCTTGATGAATTCTTTGCCATGAAACCACCTCAATTTTGGGAAGAGGGTATTTTCAAGTTAAAGGAAAAATGGAAACGCATTGCGCAACAAAATGGTTCATACTTGGTTGATTAAAAATGTAATGGCAAGTATTTATTGACGTTTTTCTTTCCTTTAAAAATCGGCACGAATTTTCCAGACAATCCAATATAATTGTTATATAATTTATAATTTTATGATTATATAAATTGTTATATAATTAATTGTTATATAATTAGTTAGTATATATAACAAAAGCAAATATTTATCATATGATATATGCTTCTTCCAGGTACCATGACAAACGTTAAAACATCTAAATATAAGCTGTTTCCTTCATAATAATGATTATTTGCCTTTTTTTGTCGTTGGTAGACGGTATTGCAGAGACAGCAAATTAACGACCTCTACTGTGCCTGGACTGTTTCCAGGAACAAGTGACTAACCCCAAATATACTTACCACTTCCCCACTCATGGGTGCATTACAATGGAAGACAAGTCAATATGTTTGAGCATTCATAGAGCTAAAGGTGATGACAGATACTGATTAAGTATAACCGTACATATCTGCTTTAGGGTCCCTCCCTCAGGCGTATCAACAGGGGTTTAATCCCACAATGCAGCAAAGGTTTATTTGTGCGGAACCAGCCCGATTCTTTCCTCCTTCAAACTTGTATTGGTCTGGTGCAGCAAGTACCAGGAGCCAGTAGTTGTCAAGAAGCAAGATTTGTATGGAGTGACCTTCCTCAAGTGAGCAGCTAAAGATCCGAAGAGACTCATCTGCTCTGGAGCCTTTGGAGTGTCTGTGAATGGCCTCCTTCCGGAGACAATGTTAATTAACCCCTTAATTAACCGCGACATGCTAATTAACCCCTAACTGGGATTCTGACTGGTGCTGCTACTCCGGGTCAGCACAGACCTAGGAACAGTAGTAACTAAGAGATGATTCCACACTCCTAAAAGAACCTGGAACTCCAGAACCAGGGCTCCACAACCAGATGCAGGTTAAAATCATGCACAGGTGTTCCTCATACAATTCGGTTGATGTGTATAAAGAAAATGGTAGTTAAACAAGTGAATAGAAAGCCAAGCCAGCCTCGTAGTCTTTATCATGCTTGGATAACATGCAATAATTCAATTTCTCGGAATTTCTATTACTGGATTTCTTCAAAGCTCGATGCTTCATAAAACTTCCACGTCATCAAAAGATGTTACTTTTTTAATTGTAGCCATACCGCAGATGCTTAATAAATCTTTAACTTAAAACCAAATGAACAACAAAAAATTTAGCAAATTCATTATTCAACAGCATTTTCTAATCTTAAGTAGATATTTAACATTTTTTTTCTTTATTATTTACGTCAAGTGAAATATGAAGTCGATATCCAAGTAGTTGTGTCGTATACATGCTTGAGGCTATAGTGATATCCATATTCCAAACAGTTCGCTGTCAGAAGCAGGTATATACAAGAAGTGTCTTGATTTCCACCATTAAAGCATTTATCAAAACTTTAACTTGGTGGTATAATGTTAAAGTTAGCAATTTGTGTATTTAATTTTATGTTATTAAGAAGTCTAAATAAGTAGATCTAAACTAGAACAAAAAAAACAGCCTTCATTTAATATAAAACTATTGTCATTTCAGTGATATTTAGTTCAAATTACTCTCTCAGGACGTGAAATTCTACTCTTTTACTGTGCCCAATATAGATATATCTCAGTTCCGGAATACACACCATGCGAGACATACGATATTGTCTCTCGTAGAAATGTCCAAGTGAATGAGAAAATTTAATCAATTTCCTAACAGAATGAAATAATCCGTTACTATTAACTCTTGCGTTTCATCCAATGACATAATGGAAACATCAAGTTACATTTTGTTTTGTTTTGTTTTTTTTTGTTTTTTGTTTGATCGAGTTTTTGTTCATTCGGGTTTTTCTTCGTTCCATACTTTCTTATTATTGTGATGTTACAATCGATAGGAATATTCCTAAATACTTTTCTAAAAGTTGTTTGCATTGTTATCCTGAAATGAAAAAGTAATTTATATGAATTACGAAACATGGAAATGAGACTGAAATCTTACCACGGTTCTGTCATATAATAGCAATCGATAAACGTTATCCAATAAATCATCAGCTTTGAAAGATTTATTTCTTGAGATAGGAAAATGGCACAACTTGAAAATTGTGCAATACAGTGAAATCCTAACCAATTAAAATTCTCCAAGACATTATCAGAATCAAAGAAGAAAAGAAAAGACCATATCTTAGTGGTCCTTAGTTTGGATTATTTCTCTGCTAATTTGATATTTGTTATGTTTGACAAATTTTATTCTGATAGTTTTCAATCTATGGTGCTATAGGATGATAGATGAATAATTGTAAACTAAATGGAATTCTTCCAAATAATAGCAATACATTGTTATTACAGACTTTTATATATTTCTTTCCTGATTTTCTGAAACTGTTCATGAATTTTATATGATCTGTTTGTAGTTAGGAATTACGAGTTGCCAACATAAATATTTGTACAAAGGGAAGCTGACATAGACGTGTATTCGAGACACACACACACACACACATACACAACCACACACTTACATATACACACATACACACACATAATATTAGCATATATATGTATGTATAAATATAAGTATATTTAAAAGGCACAATACACAATGTATTCGACACACACACACACATACACAACCACACACTTACATATACACACATACACACACATAATATTAGCATATATATGTATGTATAAATATATGTATATATATATTATTGTATGTATATATATATATATAATTGTATATATATATACATATATATATATATGTGTGTGTGTGTGTATATATATATATATATATATGATTGCATATATATATACATATACATATATATGATTGTATATATATATATATATATATATATATATATATTATATATATATATATAATTATATATATATATATATTATATCTATCTATATATATATATATATATACATGTAGAAGCACTCCGTCGGTTACGACGATGAGGGTTCCGGTTAATCCGAATCAACGGAACAGCCTGCTCGTGAAATTAACGTGTAAGTGGCTGAGCAATCCACAGACACGTGTATATATCTTGGGGATATTCAGCGTGACACAGAGAGTGTCAAGGCCGGCCCTTTGAAATACAGGTACAACAGAAACAGGAAGTAAGAGTGAGAGAAAGTTGTGGTGAAAGAGTACAGCAGGGATCACCACCATCCCCTGCCGGAGCCTCGTGGAGCTTTAGGTGTTTTCGCTCAATAAACACACACACAACGCCCGGTCTGGGAATCGAAACCGCGATCCTAGATACATACATACATGTGGACGCTTACAGACGTGTGTGTCTGTGTGTGTGTATACAAAGAAAAGGTAGACCATTACTTCGAAGTTTCTGGTATCAATCAATCCGGTAGAAACCAACACATCTGATTCTTCCGAGAAACTATCAACTTTTTCCTTTAAAAAAAATAACTAGGTTGTTTTCTGGGGAGACTCATTCTGTTTTAACGCCTTATTAATTAACACACTCACTGGTTCAATTTCCCCTCGTTTATTATTTTCCTTCTAAAATGTTCGTCGCTTCTTGCAACCTTTTCACTAGTTGTTGACTATAAATATGTTCCTCTAAGGTGGCGAGCTGGCAGAACCGTTAGCACGCCGGGCGAAATGCTTAGTGGTATTTCGTCTGCCGCTACGTTCTGAGTTCAAATTCCGCCGAGGTCAACTTTGCCTTTCATCCTTTCGGGGTCGATTAAATAAGTATCAGTTACGCACTGGGGTCGATGTAATCGACTTAATCCGTTTGTCTGTCCGTGTTTGTCCTCTCTGTGTTTAGCCCCTTGTGGGTAGTAAAGAAATAGGTATTTCGTCTGTCTTTACGTTCTGAGTTCAAATTCCGCCGAGGTCGACTTTGCCTTTCATCCTTTCGGAGTCGATAAATAATTAAATACCAGCTGCGTACTGGAATCGATCTAATCGACTGACCCCACCCCATAAATTTCGGGCCTTGTGCCTAGAGAAGAAATAAATATATTCTTCTGTAGAATGGCATTGAATGATCTGTCACTTAATGTTTTGACTGAGAATTTTATTTGCAATTTGCATAAAAACAAATGTTAATATATAGGGTGTTCAAAAAGTCTCACCGCTGTAACTATTTTATTGCAAAATAAATATTTATATGATGGTATAAGACTACAAAAGAATATATTAGACATTACAAGACTTTAAAAAGCTTTATAAGAGGTGATGAAAGTGTCGTCCTTCATTTTCAATGCATAAAATTTAATTTCTTTTTTGCTGCCATGTGAGCACTTCGTAGGCTGATTTCCGTTTCCTGTGACAATTTGTATAAGGACTTTGACGGCCTTGCCAAAAGTTTATTAGAAATATTGGAGAGTGTTTCGTCTGAAAGAACAGTAGGCCCCACCGCTTCTTGCTGCAACTTCCACTGAGCTTGTATTTCAAATCCCGTTCGGTATTTGGAAAAGTTTCACTGAACTTCTGTTTCACAGTATATGTGTATTTGTTTCCAGCTCGAGACATCCATTCAACTGAAAACGTACATTCTTCAATGGTTAGCATGTCGACACACTGAAGGGTACACAATGACTGGGGGACAATGGCTGACACCCGGCTGCCCACGCAGTGATAGCCAAATTGCGCATGCGCAGGATGAAAAGATTCCCTGCCGAGAGACTTTTTGAAATTCTTTATTTGTAATCTTTAACACAAAGTCAGCATTTGTTAGGGGTAGAGACTTGTGAATTATATCAAGCCCAGTACTTGCAAGCAGACAGAGACAAATACAGAGAGAGACAGACAGACAGCGAAACAGAAGGACACACACACAGTTTTTTTTTTCTACTCTAGTCACAAGGCACGAAATTTTGGGGAATGGTGGAGCCAGTCGATTAGATCGACCTCAGTACGCAACTGGTACTTAATTTATCGACTCCGAAAGGATGAAAAGCAAAGTCGACCTCGGCGGAATTTGAACTCAGAATGTAGCGGCAGACGAAATACAGATAAGCATTTCGCCCGGCGTGCTAACGTTTCTGCCACCTCGCCGCCTGTGACAAACACACAGACTGACAAACAGACAAACAGACAGACAGAGACTGACAGGCAGATAGATAGATAGATAGATAGATAGATAGATAGATAGATAGATAGATAGTCCGTCAGATAGAAAGATAGTCAGATTGTGTGTGTGGTTGTGTATGCATCTATGTAATTGCGTGTATATATATGGGTGGGTGTATGTGTGCGCATATATGTATGTTTATACACATATATATATGAATGTATATACATATATTATATATATATATGTATATGCATGTATATATGTATGTAAATACCTACATATATATATATATATATAATATATATATATATATATATATATAATATATATATATATATATATATATAATATATACATATATACACACATACACGCATGTGTATATATACTCTTTTATTCTTTTACTTGTTTCAGTCATTTTGATTGTGGCCATACTGCAGCGCCGCCTTTTATTATATATTATATATTACATATTCTTCCGAGGACTCATCTCTCTACATTGTATAACCACGACTCATGAAGCCTCTTCTTTTTTTTCTTTTTTTTTTGCAGTAAGTATTGTATTTGTTGTTTTGTCTGCCAACATCCATTTTTTTTTTCCAATTTTTCGTTTTGTTGCTTTCGATAACTAAAATACTAAAATTATATACATTTGAAGCATTGTTGATTTGATTCTTTCTACACAATATTATATATTCTTGAGATATTTACCAATGATGTCCCATTGAATGTATTTAGTGTTGCTTGTTTAGTGACCTCTCTTCTCTGGATTCTCCATAACCTACTTCGTTCGTTCTTTTGTTCCCGATAGCTAACTTCTCAACAGCAAGTAGCATCTTTAGATTGATTTATCTCTCTTGCTTTTTCCCTTATTCTTACAATATTTTCCTATTGACAACCAGTAACAATTCAGTTTTATGAATTAAGAAATCTATCGATGACATACAGCAACATATACGGAGATAGTCAATAATATTTGTTTAAATTTTTCTTTGTAGTTTTTTTTCTTCTTAATACGGGATATAAAATAACATTTTTAACTTTGACTGCATTCACACAGTCCATGACTGATATTTTTACATTGTGGGTGCATGCTTGGGATTTAAAATATTTGCTTCTTTATCACGCAGATCTAGTTTCGATCTCAGATAGCGAATTGGTTAATTTGTTAGAACATCGGATAAATGGTCTTACGTTTTTTTTTTTTTCTGGTTCTCTGCGCTCTAATTTCAAATCCCTTCAAGATCAACCTTGCATTTCAAACATTCGACGTCGATAAATAAATTATCATTCCTATACTGAGGTCTATTCTTCTCCTTCTCTCATCTTCTATGTGGCTCTTAGTATGTCTTTCTAGAAAATTTCAGTTGTGATCCAACCTGGAGTGGGAAGTGCTTTGCCACGTCTACAAATACACGAGACATGACGTATGTTCCAATAGAACACCGACGTTCCCTTCCACTCCATTAGGATCTAAAGCTGAGGGCCACTGACTGACTCCTTGGTCAAGTATTTCTACCATAGTCTCGGGTCGAGTGTATAAACTTATGTATACGAAAATAGTGCTGAAGACTGCCACATGACATCTAGCTTATGTTTCGCTTTTCCTCTGCTTCCCTTAGAAAGTCACATAGGACATACAAAGATCATGAACACTTTTATTATATCTCATATCATGTATTTGTGAATAACAGCGCCTTTATTTATAGATTTTCAACGAGCTAAACCATAAAATACTTTTATGATATAACAACATTTACCGTCCAGTTTTTACCTTTCTCAGACTACTACTTTCGATGATGTGAGGTGTTTCCCTGACTTTTGCGAATATTCTCGCATATAATTCCTGTGATAAAAACCAGTTTACTACCAAAGAATACGAAACCATACGAGCTTTCGAATTTTTTTTTTTTTTGTTTCCTTTACGTTAGTCGTCAATTTCTTCTTTCGGTTCCATTTGGTCAAAAACAAATAGTCATATTAATTCCTTCTTTAATTTGTCATCTTTTTTTTTTTACATTTAAAATACCACTTTGAATGGTCGTTCCCACTGGCATATCATAGAGGAAATCAGGAGATTCCGGTAGGTTTGGATCAGTGAAACTAATGCTGATGGTTACAGATTAGGAAAATAGATTCAAAAGAATGGAATTATTGGTCTACAACTGATTCCATCGTATTTCAGTTATTGCTGCTCTTTTCTTGGTCGTCGTCGTCGTTGTTTAGACCCAATTCAGCCGGCTTTGAGTAGGCCTGTCATCAGCAACTCCAGTTTTGTGTCCACCTTATCTTTCTTGAACCCATTCTATTCAGTACCACATTATTCAACGTGTTTTTTTCTTTCCTAACTTTGTGAGTAATTTGAAAGGGATTTGACTGCTATTTCTAACAAGCCTAGTGCTTCATGCAGTGATTTCAGTGTTCTTTTTGTATAACGGAGCTGTTGTTTCTGTGATTGATGTTGAGAGACATACTTAGAAAGTTATTTTCGATCTTCTGTTTGTTTTAACTAAGACAGATTTGAAGGAAGGTTATTGAGTAGCCCTGATTGGACAATGATCAACGATTCTGAGATGCAGAGAAAGTGATAACTGAGTGAAGATCATATAGAGAGATGTGAGAGACAGCCAAGGATGTAAAGCGATGAATTTTATGTATAAAGGTATGAGAGAGAGAGTCAAAGATGTATAGCTGTAAGTCTTGTGTACAGAGAAATGAGAGAAGATTACTGGTACACATTTTGTCAATCCGAAAGGATGAAAGGTAAAGTCGACCTCGGCGGAATTTGAGCTCAGAGCGTAAAAACGGACGAAATGCCGCTAAACATTTTGTCAGGCGTGTTTTCGATTCTGTCAGCTCGCTGCCTTAACCCATTAAGTCCCACTGTCTTATAAATAGGACACTAAATGAGAACATTAAATAAGCTATAGTACATTATTTCAGTGTCCTATTTATAGGACACCGAGAATTTCCATTTCTACTTGATGTAAAGGATTTTGATAATTATTATTTTTTTTTTCAATTTAACATGTTTTCAATCATCTGTAA
Organism: Octopus sinensis; assembly: GCF_006345805.1. Classification (NCBI taxonomy): domain Eukaryota; kingdom Metazoa; phylum Mollusca; class Cephalopoda; order Octopoda; family Octopodidae; genus Octopus; species Octopus sinensis. The sequence goes on along the minus strand of NC_043000.1, from coordinate 26,262,840 downwards.
AAATTTAGATGTAATATTCAGAAATTTAAGTAATCTGGGACTCAAAGGGTTAAGGATGCAAAAATATAAAGCTATATATAGAGAAGTAAGCGATGGACAAAGTTGTATAACTTTAAAGGTATGTATAATGGAATGAGAGAGTGTCAAGAGTCAAAGTGTAAAATTAAATCATTCACACAGTGCAGGGTCATAAAAGTAGAAATATGTGCCCGGCAGGCAGAAACCGTATTTTGGCCACGATTCCTGATTTTTGTCATCTCAATTCATTTGAACTGCTAATTATCTTGAAGAAACATGAATCTCCTTTCTTCCCACTTTTCCCACTACATCTAAAACGATACGACCTTTGTGCTAAGTGAAACGAAAGCAATACATTCTTATCATTTCCCCTTTGGATTATTTCAGCATATTACTTGCATTGTTTCATTTTATATCTTTCGTTATCCACCATTACCTCCATCTTATTTCTCCACCTAATCTTGCACTTCTCATTTCTCAGATTGCTTTATCACATTTTTTTATATATTACACAAGAATTCTTCTTACTTTCTTTTCCTGACGTATAAATCGTTGTGTCAGCATCTTCCTATAACTTTCACAAATGTTTTTAAACGTTTAGATTTCTCTAAACTGACATATCATTTAATATTTTTTCGATAATGTTATTAAAACTGTTCCAGCAGTCATAGCGCTATACTTCCTTCTTATCTCACATCTAATACATGTTTTGGGGAACAATCATTGAAACTTTAAATTGTTTTATGCATTTTTTTCATGAAATTTGATCGCTGAATTATCTCAGCCGATGCGTTCTTGAGTTTTCTATTTAAACTTTGCAATGTATTCCCTATTTCCCATTCTTACTCGCGGATTAGTGATCGTCCGTAGCGTATATTTTTCATAAAATAGTTAACGTGTCATGTAATGTCATTCTACTCCCTTTATTTCAGCTTATTTTTTCTTTTTATTTCAGGCACACGAATTCATTCTCGTACACACATAAATACACACGTAAATAGCCAAAGACAGAAAGATAGGGAAGACAGACAGACAGACAGACGGACGGGCAGACAGACAGACAGGCAGGCAGTCAGGCAGACAGACAGGCAGGCATGCAGGCAGACAGATAGACAGGCAGACAGATAGACAGGCAGACATACATACATACATACAAATATATACAGACAGACAGACAGGTGGGTAGATAGATAGGATGGATAGATAGATAGATGGATAGATGGATAGATGGGTAGATAGATAGATAGATAGATAGATAGATAGATAGATAGATAGATAGATAGATAGATAGATAGATCACAAATGTTGGAAGATTAATTTTAGCGACCCTAGAAGGAAAAAAGGTAACAGTCTTCAGGGAAACTTAAATTCATAACATTAAGAAACATAGGTAAATACCGCCGCTCCACCGATTCTCGAATCTACTGTTTTTATGAATGTATATATTCATGTAAATATATGTTTATGCAAGTGCGAGTATTGTAATGAGGTGTAATGCAAGGAAACCGAGTCTGCAACAAGGGTTCGATTCCTGCGAAATCTGACTGTAGATCCGACGAAGAGCTTTGGGAATAGCCAAGCCACTTGTTCTTCACACACTTGTTAATGTCGCTGCTTTCCGTTGTGATACATCAATTCATTAAACATTGCGTGACGTTTTCACTTAGAAACGCACGTGGCTTGAATCAGGAACGGCATCAGTTCACATGTTGAATATTCCTTGCCTCCTAAAGCTGTATATTGATGGTAATAACAGGCGGTGAGCTGGCAGAAACGTTAGCACGCCGGGCGAAATGCGTAGCCGTATTTCGTCTGCCGCTACGTTCTGAGTTCAAATTCCGCCAAGGTCGATTTTGCCTTTCATCCTTTAAGGGTCGATTAAATAAGTACCAGTTACACACTGGGGTCGATATAATCGACTTAATCCGTCTGTCTGTCCTTTTTTGTCCTCTGTGTTTAGCCCCTTGTGGGTAGTAAAGAAATAGGTAATGACATCAATATACTGAGTTTTGAGGGAAAATGCTGTATCCCTTGAGTGGTCAGAGTGCTATCCATCTTCCATATAAACAAATAGCGAACACAGAAAATGCCTTCGCTGACCTGCCTTACTTACCCGCTTGATGATACCTCCATTTTATAGATCATTGTCTCTTTTTCCATGTCCCAGTACATACATAATCAAGACAGTCTCATTACAGGTTGGTTTTTTAATTTGACAGTAATGTTGTTTTAGTGGTCGCTTATGTGCATCAGTGACTATTTTCAAGTTTACAACAGGAGACATTTCAAGTGCATATTTAAAATATTTTACTTAATTGCTTGTGATATGGAATATTCCTTTCATTCGCAATATGGTACCAAGTCTTAGGGCCTTCTTTTAATTTCAACATCTTTCCTCTTATTTTATGCCTTATTTCGAACAAATGTTCAAGGATTGCGTCGGCTCATTTACTTGGAGCTGAAGTAATTCACTGCAATAGTGAACTTGTCCTTGTTTCTGAATGATGGAATGAATCCGCCATCTATGGTGATGCTAGATCTGAAAAATTTAATCTGCAATGTTCAATAAGTTCCGATAATCTTTAGAAAAAGATTAGAAAATTAGATTCGAATATGGAGGCAACAGCTATTTTTGTGGCTCTAGAGGTTCAGCCTAGGGAGGTATGGTAATATTTCTTTTCTACTCTAGACACAAGGCCCGAAATTTGATGGGTGGAGTAGATTAGATTGACCCAAGTACGCAGCTGGTATTTAATTTATCAACCCCGAGAGGATGAAAAGCAAAGTCGACCTCGGCGGAATTGAACTCAGAACGTAGCGGCAGACGAAATACCTATTTCTTTACTACCCACAAGGGGATAAACACAGAGGGGACAAACAAGGACAGACAAACGATGATATCGACCCCAGTGCGTAACTGGTACTTAATTTATCGACCCCGAAAGGATGAAAGGCAAAGTCGACCTCGGCGGAATTTGAACTCAGAACGTAACCGCAGACGAAATACCGCTAAGCCTTTCGCCCGGCGCCTTAGATATGGTAACAAATCTAAGAGAACACTGATCCACCATTTTGCTCTACGATGTCATAAACATCTCTAATTGATATTGCTAATTACCACCGCACTTAAATTAAATACATCATAGAGCAAACTGATTACAATAAGTGACATTACTCTTTGGCAGTCCCTTTTGTTCGCAATGCATAATCTAACTTGATTTCTTCAAATGACTCTTATTTTCTGCCCATGGAAAACCAAATAGTATCAACACTGACGCATAATTGATATGGCTTCTCATTTTCCTTCTGACTAAATTTTGGTGACAGTGCATAGTGCCTGACGTGGTCGCCTGCTCTTTCTGGGTCTAGAAGTATCAACACAGGCGAGGCGAAACTGATGTTCAGCTGTTGTCTCATACGTCCTCTGTTCATTAACTTTGAAGGCTTACAAAGAGCTTCAGCCAATTTGGCGCATTTTAAAATTCCATCTTGTTTGCTTCTTTTGCTATTTTTTTTTTCAATTGACTGATTGAGTAACGCATTAAGAACTAAACAAATATTTGAATAGAATGACACAGTTAGGAGACTAACAACTATCTGTCAAGGGACGGTGATGATAAGAGAGAGAGAAACGGCTATATACATCTATGTGTGCCCCGATAGTGGGTGTCTGAGTGCGATAGTGTGTGTGTATATATGTATATATGTATGTATGTATGTATGTATGTATATATGTATATATATTATATATATGTGTGTGTGTGTGTGTATGTATGTGTGTATGTATATATGTATGTGTGTGTATATATATATATATGCATTTATATACATGTATATATGTATATACATATATATATATATGTACACACATATATATATGTGTATATACTTGTACACATATATATGCGTATATATATATATATATATATATATAATATATATATATATGTACACACGCACACACACACACACACACATATATATACATACATATTCACAAACATACATACATGTATTATATGTAGGATATTTGTGTGTGTGTATGTGTGTGTCTGCGTGTGAGTGCCTGTGTGTGTATATATATGTGTGTGTGTGTGTGTGTGTGTGTGTGTGTGTGTGTGTGTGTGTGTGTACAAAGAGAGAAAACGAGAGAGAGAAAGAAGCAGACAGAGAAAATATTCCATTGAATGCTAGAGTCGGTTTAAACTAAAAATTAAATTTAATAAACTTCTCTTTTATTTTTTGTCTTCCTGCTCACGAAATGTTTCGTGCCAGGGGACTTAGAACTACCCATTTATGAATGGCGATGACTAAGCAAACTTCAAGAGATATACATACAACTCACTTGCATTCACACACACACTCACATATACACATACATACATACATACATACATACATACATACACATGTATATATATATATTCATAATGTATATTTGCATATATATATGTGTGTGTGTGTGTGTGTGTGTGTTGTGTGTGTGTGTGTTTGTACGTATTTGAGTGTGTCTCTATATTTCCGTGTATGTATGCATGTAATGTGCGTGCGTCAGAGTGGCAAGTAGCAAGAACGGCGAAATGCACAACTATTTCTCTCGCAGTCACTTCCGAGGCGATTTCGTTTCGCTTGCTTAGCTCAGAAGTACTCTCTTTTACTCTCTTTCACTTCTTTCAGTCATTTACTATGTGGCCATGCTGGAGCACCACCTTTTAGTCCAGCAAATCGACCACAGGACTTATTCTTTGTAAGCCTGGTACTTATTCTATCGGTCTCTTTTCCTGAACCGCTAAGTTACGGAGACGTAAACACATCAGCATCGGTTGTCAAGCGATGTTGGGGGGGACAAACAGACACACAAACATATACACACACATACATATATATATATACATATTTACGACGGGCTTCTTTCAGCTTCTGTCTACCAATTCCACTCACAAGGCTTTTGTCGGCCCGAGGCTATTGTAGAAGACACTTGCCCAAAGTGCCACGAAGTGGAACTGAATCCGGAACCGTGTAATTCGTAAGCAAGCTACTAACCACACAGCCATATTACATTTTTAACACAATATGTCTATAAAGGGACCTTTTCCAGACAAAAATTGCAGCTTCTGCTTATTAACGATACGTGTATGCCAAATAAACGTTAAATATGTTCTATAAAAGTTTTACTCTAGTAAAATCTATGTGTGTCTATGTGGGTGGGTTGTGTGTGTAGTATATATGCATGTATGTTATATGCGTGTCTGTATTTATATATAGATATTTATATAATTTATACATAAACATATAAATATAAACATATATATAGAGAGAGACAGAGAGAGAGAAAGAAAGTGAGAGAGAGGGAGAGAGAGTATGATAAACAAGAAGAAAATGGAGAGTATATATATATATGAATTCCTTTATTAACATATAGTTAATTAAAACTACCTACAATTGTTGCAATTTTACTTAATATTAATTATAAATTTATAAATAAAATAAAATAAAATTCGCATTTAGAATATTATGTGAGTAAAATCCTATCAGGGCTAATTGACATAATAGGATTACATGTTAGGTTGAGATTTTAAAGCAGATTGAATAAACGAAGATATGTGTGGAGGGGTGTTAAATATATTTCGTAATAAAACAAGAAAACTAAATAAAATAAAACACAATACGAATAAAAATAAACATCAGAAAATGCGAATATTAATAAATAAAACAATATTATGTGTGGGGGTATTTGAAAGAATAAACGAATTCGTTTATTTATTTATACTTGTGCGCGTTAGTATTTTGAAATAAAAATATAATTAAAATAAAATGTTATGTGCGTGTATTATTCCCGCTTATAATTATTGGTGTGTGTGTGCATGTTAGTTTATTTTAAAACAAAGGGACCTTTAAAGTTGGATATACATTAATATCTATTATGTTTACCAGCAAGATTGTCAATTAATATGTATTATTAATTTTCACTAAATATTAACTAATTATTAAATTCATGGATATGAAACACTAAATATTATTATTAATTAAAACTTAAAACTTGGTCTTAATTGAAATTATTTTATCTATTTAATCTGCATTAATCCAGAGCTTAGTATAATGTGCATCGCATGATCAGGTTGGGTATTCAATATAAGGAATTCGTGTTTTACGTCATCCAAGATTGTGTTGTTATTCTAAGACCTCTGTTCTGTTTATAGATTAAAAGACATATACTATCATAATATTTAATCTAGCATAATATAATATAATATATTCATTTATCGATTTTTATTGAATAATATTAAATTATGTTTTATTTTATTTTATTATACTTTCGAAATACATATTTAGAGGAATGTTTACAAGATAAAACAGATTATTGGCGGTTATTATAAAGTTTCGAAGTCAAGATTTGATAGATTTCATCTACACATAAGTCTTTTACCAATATTATAAGATTTAGCATGACTAACAATTTCCCACTTAAGCTTATATTCTTTATTATTATCTTATAGCTTCCAAATAAATTTGCTTAGACCGGTAGAATTCAATTTATTCCTATTCTTAAATGTGGATTCATGGTTTACGATTGTACGTTTTACGAAATTCTCAGTAGATCCAATATAAAAGTAATATCTACGCTCTCAGATTCAACTCTACATCTATACACTACATTATTTTGCTTACATAAATTATTATAATGACATTTTGCCTTAAATTTACAATCACATCTTTTATTTATATCAGTTATTGCATAATCAGTACCCGTATTACTAACGTTTATTGTATTAGTTATATTAACATTATTTATAGCTTTATTATTAAAAGGAGAGTCTACATGGGCTACTTCCCTTCCGCCATTGGATGATTTCGTCATATCATTACTGGAATCTGATCTATTCGAATTAGCATTGTTCATATTTCTATTATCATATAAATTATCTAACGTTTTGTTATTTATCGAAACAAATATTCCAAAAATGCTCTGGGATACAGAGAAACCAATTCTTACAAATTTATTATTAATTATTTCACTAGATTTGTTATCCTTAGTAAAGTGTTTGGAAATAAATCGGTATAAAGATTTGATTAAGTTGGTTTTATTTGCTTTACAAGAAGAATAATTGACCATATAATATTAGCCTTATTTTCAATATGTGATTTACCAAGATTAACATATAGCGTATATTGATTGATTTTACTTTTATTTCTATGAATATTATGAATATTATGTTTGATATTCTATATTTAATGTAAACTGTGTAAAGATAAGAGCTACTAATAGTTTTTTTCTATGAAGGCACCTAGCAAGGCAGGTTACAGGGTGTCTTGTTTCTGCAAACAATCTGCATGCCCTGAGCACATAGACTGTTCTGTATGAAAATCAAATCAGAACACTGATACATAAGAAAGCGCAAGAGAAAACGTCTTCTTGATCGCTAAATAGAAAATTATCTGTCTGTAAACGATGATCATGCAAGATAACATAAATTATATTTTAATCAATGAACGAAAAAGAATGGTAACAAACTGACGACTTGTTTGCATGTGATGTGGGTGTATGGACAGAAATTTATCTGGAGGCAGAGTTTATCGACTAATCAAGAGCAGAAGAGATAATCTGAAGCAGCGGCTAGTGATAATTCAAACGCAATGCTGCTTTGTAGATTCAAATAAATGTTAAAGAAACCTTTAATGTGAGATGCAGAATCATAACATAATGGTTTTAAGGCAGTTTGTTTTGTAGTTTGACGTCGAAACAGGCACGCATTCACAAATGCACAAACACACACACACATAGACACAAAGATCAAAGGTCCTTCACGAGCCCAGAGGTTCATAGAGACATTTTTCCGGATTCTTATTTCTTTACTGCCCACAAGGAGCTACACACAGAGGGGACAAACAAGGACAGACAAACGGATTAAGTCGATGACATGGACCCTAGTGCGTAACAGATACTTAATTTATCGATTCCGAAAGGATGAAAGGCAAAGTCGACCCCGGCGGAATTTGAACTCGGAACGAAGCGGCAGGCAAAATACTGCTAAGCATTTCGCCCGGCGTTCTAACGTTTCTGCCAGCTCGCCGAGTTCTGTAGGGTGTTTCTGGGTCCAGGGCGTATATGACACCCTCTAGATGGGACACCGGGTGTCACAGGATTACTAATTTTGGGACTGGAAAAATGTAAAATGAAGTGTTTCGCTCAAGAACACAACACATCACCCAATCCAGGAATTGAAACCACAATCTTATGATCATGAGCACAACACAGTAATCCACGCGCCTTCACATATAATATATACAATACATACCTTATATTCTCCAGTTTTGCTGTTGAAGCTTTTGTTGTTGTTGCTGTTGTTGAACTCCACATCAGCTCTAAGAAAGCAAATCCGTAGCAAAAGAACATTCTGTCTTTTATTAAGGTTTCAGTGCCTCCTTTTTTCACTTATAAGCGCGGGAGTAGCTGTGTGGTAAGTAGCTTGCCTAGCAACCACATGGTTCCGAGTTATTTCCCACTGCGTGGCACCTTGGGCAAGTGTCTTCTTCTACCAAAGCCTTGTGAGTGGATTTGATAGACGGAAACTGAAAGAAGCCCGTCGTATGTATATATATATATACATATGTGTGTGTGTGTGTGTGTGTGTGTATCTGTGTGTCTGTGTTTGTCCCCCCAACATCGCTTGACAACTGATGGTGGTGTGTTTACGTCCCCGTAACTTAGCAGTTCGGTGAAAGAGTCCGATAGAATAAGTACTAGGCTTACAAAGAATAAGTCCTGGAGTCGATTTGCTCGACTAAAAGCGGTGCTCCAGCATGGCCGCAGTCAAATGACTGAAACAAGTAAAAGAGTAAAAGAGTTATATATAATATTCAAGTGTAGTTTGAGAGGGATTTTACTTCTGTTTCTAGCACTTGTTGGGTCCATTATTGATAGGCTAAGAGTTGATGTAATGTCGCTGTTGAATCATATTCCATAGACATAACGACTTTACCTACGCTAAACAGCCTACTCTGACACCCATGCTATGCATTTCAACCTCGCTTTTTCATGCTACACAAACTACTAATACACAAATATGGAAACCGTGCTTTTAAATAAGAATACATAAGATCGTTGGCACAGTTGCAGGCATGGCTGGGTGGTTCAGAAGCTCGCTTAGCAACTCCATGATCCATGATCTCACTGCTTTCAGTCTCACTGCGCCGTATTTTGGACTGGTGTCTTCTACTGTAACACCGAACAGACTAAGGCCTTGCGAGTAAGTTTGGTTGACGGAAACTGTATGTTAAGGCGACGAGCATGTTGAAACGTTAGCACGCCGGGCGAAACGCTTAGCGGTATTTCTTCTACCGTTACGTTCTGAGTTCAAATTCGACCGAGGTCGACTTTGCCTTTCATCCTTCCGGGTTCGATAAATTAAGTACCAGTTACGCACTAGGGTCGATCTAATCGACTTAATCCCTTTGTCTGTCCTTGTTTGTCCCCTCTATGTTTAGCCCCTTGTGGGCAATAAAGAAATAGGAAACCGCATGTAAGCCGGTTCTATATACATGTGTATGTGTGTGTGTTTGAGTTTGCGCCTTCTACCATTTGACAAGTTTTGGTTTGTTTAAGTCCCCTAACTTAGCGGTTCGACAAAAAGAGAATGATAGAATAAGTACCGGTCTTTAAAAGAAACATAAATACCTGGGATCGATCTGTTCGACTAAAACCCTTCAAGGCGGTGTTTCAGCATGGCTGCAAGTCAATGACTGAAACAAGTAAGACACAGGACCAGACACTGCAATAAGTTGGGGTTCAAGGGCCCTCAACATTTCAGTATCTTTTCCAAGGACTGGAGGGATCTACGTGGAGTAAATGTAGACGTCATCAAAACTAAATTCGATGTCCTACTGCCAAAAGTCCCAAATGAACCAGCTTCAAGGCAAGAGACTCAAATGAAAGCAGCAACATGAAACTTCATCATTTACCAAATGCCAAACTATTAAATGAAGTTTAATGAAGGTGTAGCAACACCAATTGGCGGTGTCCCAGCATAGCCACGGCTCTCCAGGCGAAAGAAGTAAAAGAGTAAAGAAGATATCCACCAACAGCGAACACACAGAAAATGTAGAACAGAAGAAAAAAAATGTTACCTTTATATAAGACGACGACACACGGTTATGTAGATTTTTAGTTAACAACAACGAAGTACTTTTGAATTTATAGTGTATTTACTCTTTATTTAATCTGTCCCCGCAAAGAATAAGCGTTAAGTTTATGTTATATTAACATCTCAATATAAACGGAAGGAAATTGCTCTAATTTATTTATTTCTTCTTTTTTTATGTTTAGGAAATGAATTTTCTTGGTTTCGCGTTCCAAAGAAAATGTGAAAATAATTGCTTGTAGATTTTATGTATAAATTATTGTCCTAGAACTCCTAATCTTTGTTCTAAAACCATGTTTTTAGAATATAATTTTGGAAAGTGTGATTTCGTTCTTCTATACTTGTGTATTAAAAGGAACATTAAAGTGTGTATGTGTGTATAGTCATATGTCGACATATATATATATATATATATATATTATATATATATATATATATATATATATATATACATGTATGTAAATATATATGTGTGTGTGTGTGTGTGTGTGTGTGTGTTATGTATGTATGTAGGTTGGTAGGTAAAGCCACACAATTGTATATATTCAGAAAAGTCGTAAGGTAATAAATCTATTGTATTCACGCCAAATTTTATAAAGTCGTTTCCTAACAATCATCTATCAATTGATTAAGATTTTGTGGTTCCTGAAATTTAATATATATACTTATGCGCGTGTGTGTATGTGTGCATCTGTGTCTATAGAGACACACATATATATACTTACATAAACACATACATAATGTTATATTACATTACGTTTCCATTATATGACGTATACAGTCTGTCTAAATCTCCTCCTTTAACACCACAGTGATAGAAATAATAACTTCACAGCTGAACAAGCAGCTGGAAAAGAAAGGAGTTTGAGAGATGTGCAGAACAGCTCTTGATCAACAAAACTGTGACGTCACAGGGCCGGCGACGTGAAGGAACTTGGTGACAGGCTGCTCGGATGACAAGACAATATTTCACTCTGACACTAGAGCCCCTTTTAAATTTCTAGCAATCATTGGAGCACCTGGTCACGTGACTAACTGTCTGACTATCAATCTTGAATCATAAACCTTGAAAGGACATGTCTAATCACATTACAGGTACAAGTTGTCATATGTATTGTAAAGATATGTAAAACACTCGTGAAGTTCAACGAGTAATAAGGTTCGCATATACAATAGTATCTAAGCATGTAATCATGTGTACATGTATATATACATATGTATATGCATTCATGTGTATTTAAATATGTGCAGAGTGGGTGTGTAGTAAGAGACTTGCTTCCCAACCACATGGTTCTGGGTTCAGTCTCACTGCTGGCACCTTGAGCAAGTGTTCTCTAATATAGCTTCGGGCCGATGAAAGCCTTGTGAATGGATTTGGTAGACAGAAACTGGAAGAAGCCCTTCGTATATGTGTGTGCATGTGTGTGTGCGTGTGTGCGAGTATGTGTGTTTGTGTGCGTATGTATTTGTGTGTCTGTGTTTGTTCCCCCACCATCGCTTTACAACAGATGTCGGTGTGTTTACGTCCCCACAACATAGCGGTTCAGCAAAACATACGAATAGAATAAGTCCTGGGTTCGATTTGTTGACTAAAAGTGGTGCTCCAGTATGACCGCAGTCAAATGACTGAAACAAGTAAATGAGTAAAAGAAAAGAAAAAAATTAAATACATATATTTGTATGTATGCATGTTTTATCCAAAATGGAAAGGAACGCCATTTCTCCATGTGATCGGCTTGAAAAATTGTCAAGATATTAAGATACTTTTCTTAACATGAAACCAATGGTCTCCTTAATTTACAAATAAAGACATTCTTGAGCACTCATTTTCATCATTCGACATTTACGTGTGTGTGAGTGTATAAAGGTTGAAAGCGGATTCGTCCTTTAATTGGAGGTCTCCAAAAAAAGGATTGCTAATGTTGATTTTTCATACTGTGCTGGGAGTATACAGGCGTAAATTTGCGAAGATATGTAAGTAATACTTGTATATAATGTATGATGAATGTATGGAATGAAGTTTCATAAATCCCAACAAATTCGTTAAAAATGCAGGAGACAAGTTGTTAAAATTTAAACTTCTTATAAATTTTAACATGTTTCCTCCATTTTTAACGAATTTGATGGGATTTATGGAACTTCATTCCATACATTCATCATACATTATATACATACATACTTACACACACACTCACACACACACATATATATATATATATATATATAATATATATAATATACATATATATATATACATATATATTCTTTTATTCCTTTATTTGTTTATTTTGAAGACAAAGAGAGAAAATAAACTAGCAAAAAATTATTGGATAATTCCAGATCCCGGATTTCTGACTTTGCATAAGAAATGTTTTGCTTCATATACATACATACTTACACAAACACACACACACACACACACACACACACACACACACACACACACACACACACACACACACACACATACACACACACACACATATATATATTCTTTTATTCCTTTATTTGTTTATTTTGAAGACAAAGAGAGAAAATAAACTAGCAAAAAATTATTGGATAATTCCAGATCCCGGATTTCTGACTTTGCATAAGAAATGTTTTGCTTCATCAGTGGAATACACACAAAATAGTACAAAAATACAAATATATATATATATACAACATACAAATACTTACATATATTTACTTCGTTATTATATTCACCGCGGTGGTATTTTGACGATATCACACGAGGAGTTTAGGCGGACAATTTAAACTGGTCGTGTGCATACATGCATATATATGTGTGTATACGTGCGTATATGTAAGTATTCGTATGTTGTATATATATGTGTGTGTGTGTGTGTGTGTGTGTGTGTATGTGTGTGTGTGTGTGTATTTATGTCCTATTTTGTGTATATTCCACTGATAAAGTAAAGCATTTCTTATGCAAAGTCAGAAATCCGGGATCTGGAATTATCCAATAGTTTTTTGCTAGTTTATTTTGTCTCTTTGTCTTCTCTCCTGGTGCTGTATGAACATTTAATATGGTTTTAGAGTCAAGTTTTGGCTGCTATTTCCAGCGTGGTGGTATCTCGTCCACGGACAAACAAGCAAACAAGCAAACACGACTGAATACAATACCTCCGCCTTCGCTAAGGCGGAGGTAACAATAAAGAAAGTAGGGAAGATTCTTGACCTTTGAGTCTCATAAAGTACAGTCACGTGTCAAACTGTATTATAAATGTTTACTATGTGAATAATTGAATCGATTGTCACAAAAGGTATATTCATCTTTTGTCAAAATATTTAACTCTACTTGTCTAATCTGATTGGAAAATTAGCCTACAAAACAATACTACATGAGACAGGTCCTTATCGCCAAAAACTGATACATACATAATACATACATACATACATACATACTACATACATACATACATACATACATACATACATACATACATACATGTATGTGTGTCCTCGTGTCTTGTTTGTCACTACGACCGCTTGACAACCGGTGTTGGTGTGCTTACATTATCGTAACATAGCGGTTCGGCAAAGAAAAACGATAGAATATGTACTGTGGTCGATTCGTTCAACTAAAAATTTCCTCAAGGCGGTTCCCCAACATGGCTGCAGTCAAATGACTGAAACGAGTAAAAGTATAAAAGAGTATATGTATGTGTGTGTGCGTGCGTGCATGCGTGCGTGCGCGCATGTGTGTGTGTGTGTGTGTGTGTGTGTGTGTGCGTGTGTGTGTGTACACATATATGTATACTTCTATGCATACATATAGATGTACAAAAGGCCTGGTTGGAGGTCAACCATCCAAGTTCTTTTATACAGGGCTTAGTAAAACTGAAGGACCACTGCAATAAGTGTGTGAACCTGAGAGGGGAACATGCTGAATAAAATCATAATTAGCTGATCCTCCTGTACTTTCTTTTACCCAAAGCCAGGAACTTTTCAGCACCGCTTTCTATATTTAAAATATATATGAACTAGCAGTATCGCCCGGCGTTGCTCGGGTTTGTAAGGGAAATAACTATAAAGCATTTTTAGAGAGTTATAGCCAAAAAATAGCAAAAAAATGCATTAAAAATGGAAAAAATATGATGGTAAATTTTTTTTAAATCGTTGACTCATCGTAGACATTTTTAGAGAGTTACTTCCCTTATATAATAGCGAAAAAATGCATTAAAATGGTAAAAAATTATGGTAAATTATTTTTAAAATCGTAGACTCATCGTAGACGCGCGCTAATACCCAGAAGGGCTCAAGATACCCGGTTTTGGTTAAACTGCACCGCAAAATGTGGGAGTAGTTAGGAATCTAAATCGGAGTAGATAGACACACAACCTTACTTTTATATATAAAGATATATTTGACACGTCATGAAAGTAGCCATCTGTAGTTAAATGACAGATATTTTTGTTCTGTTGCCTGAACAGGAGATCGAACTGGTAAATTTCAACGCTTACTGACGCCCCATCAAAGATCGATCGTTTCTTAATGTTCGCAGACAGAACGGCAGCTTATAGCTCTTTACAGTTTACACATGCTCGAACTAAGCTTAATTTGCTTGACTGTGCAGCCATTGATAATGCACATTAATTAATCATTAGATGTAATGTACAGTGTGATTGCATAATATCAATGCTTGCATTGTCATACAAATCAAGCAGGCCAAATTAATTATGTCCCGCACGTAAATGCTGAGCTACGTATTTCGGATCAACAGCCAACTCTGCCAAAGACTCCTAGAACACGTTATTTTTTCAAAACCACAAACCGTAAGACAGTGTTATAGCATTGAAACTCGTGTAGAGCAAAAAGATCAACTAAGATGTTAATGGAGATTAACTATATGAATGCAACTGGCCCTCCGTCGGTTACGACGGCGAGGATTCTAGTTGATCTGACCGACGGAACACCCTGCTCGTGAAATTAGCGTGCATGTGACTGAGCACTCCACGAACACGTGTACCCTTAACGTAGTCCTCAGGGAGATTCAGCATGATACAAAGTGTGACATGGCTGGCCTTTTGAAATACAGGTACTACTCATTTGTGCCATCTGGGTGGACTGGAGCAACATGAAATAAAGTGTCTTGCTCAAGGACACAACGTGTCGCCGGGAATTGAACTCACGATCATGATCCGAATACCTTTACAACCTTACGATCGTGAACCAAATACCCTTACCTCTAATCCACGCGCCTTCATGGAGGTTAAACATGCGATAAACCACCGGTTAACCGAAACACATTTTATTAGGATGTTTAAACCTACGATGAACCACCGAGGTGAGTTTGAAACACGGCAGGAAACATATTCTCTCTCAGAACAGTTATAGAACCTAACCACCAAGCTACACAAACATTTAGTCTAATGAGGGGTGTTCAGTCTGAAGGCATTCGCTGAGCAATAACAGCGCACCCAGTAACGAAGCTCATTTCGAAATTATTTACTAATTAAGGTTCTTTTATTTATACCTACCTATGAATTTATCTACCCTGATAATACGGTTAAGCATTAATACGTATTGCATCTAAACTGTTCTTGTTTATCGCCTATCGCTCTAATCAGGAATATGGCATTTAAGGGCGTTTATCAACCAAGACGCTGTATTCACACTCGCGCTATATTGTTTGAAATAAACTAACCCATCGTATTTAAGAGAATTAGATTATCGTTTTGAATAACCAGAAATTACATTTCTGCAAAGGACGGAGTTATATGCAGACGTTAGCAAGACATTAGAAGTATTTTTTTTTTTTTTTATCAGGACTATTTTACTCAGAGAATTTGATACAAACCATTGTAAAAACGAAACCATTTTGTAACTGAAAACCGTTAAAATTACGATTTTGTACATAAAATAAATATATACTCGCATTCTAAAATAAATTCGTTAACACCATAGTTTAACACCAACCCGGTGTCATTGGGTGTCTTTACCAGAGTTCACCCTATTGCAGACATTCAGACTAAGTTCTAAGTTCCTACTACTCATTAATCTCGGAAAGTCTATCCTTGTTCTTCTTACTAAGCCCTATATAATTAAGATTATGGAAATACACCTGTTGAACAGGTTGAATGAAGGCAGGAATGCCTGTGACATATATTAGCTAGAGTAAAAGACTTATGTCCTGTGGACCATCATGCAGGAATTTTTTTTATCTCGCAGACTCAGCTCTTAAAGCTAATTTAGTTGAGTTACAGCCAATGAAGATTGTCGCATACACCCAAACGTGTGCATCTAATCACATAAGAATCTATTCGCTTATTCGCTTGTTTATTAAATGCATTAAATAGGAATTGTCTCCCCTACAAGTATTTTTCTTTAGTTTGTACTCTTTGTTCAATGATACAGTTTCTGGTTCTGAAACTGTTTAGATTAATTTCACGAATATCTCAGCTCTGTATTGCTGTCGTTGACTGTGTGATATCCACATGATCTGATGTACAATATTGCAACATCTTTCCTGGTGTAAGGTAAGGGCCCGGCTGAAACATATCGTGTAGAACTTTAAACGATTGGAATGGCCCTAGTTTGCCACAAAAAAAGGAGAAATCCCATTATCATCAAAGCGATTGACATGAAGAACTCACATAAAGAATAGATTCTGCTACGTTGACAATTTATTATAATCCATTGATAATACAGGAAGGTAAAAGAGTCATGGAAGTCATAGAAATGGTCACTCCTGTATGAAGGAATAATAAGAAATGGAAATTTGAAGCCTTTTTTTATTCGTTTAAATATAAAAACACAATGTAAACAATAAAGGAAGTAGGGAAGATTCTTGATCTTTGAATCTTATAAAGTGCAGTCAAGTGTTAAACGGTATTATGGATGTTTACTATGTGAATAATGAAAATCGATTGTCACAAAAGGTATATTCATCTTTTGTCAAAATATTTAACTCTACTTGTCTAATCTGATTGGAAAATTAACCAACGAAACAATACTACAGAAAACAGGAGCAACAGAAAACACAATTGTAGGTTTTAAACGAGTTTACCAACCATTATAGTCATATGAATATTTCTTGTAAACACATTCCTATTATAAGGTTCGTATGTTTTCTTTTGCAAAATTATACAAACATTGTTGTATTTAGGAATGGTCATTTTGCCAGTTTAGTCAATAAAAACACACGTACTATATATTTGGTGTTACTTTGCTTCAGCGTTATTTATTTTTTACATTAATCTTAATCGTATTTCGGCCAGAGTTCTTTCGTCACACTTCTGTGACCTCATCAGTGGCCCTTTGCTTTCTTCTTTCTTATTTGTGTGTCTCTCCTTACTAACGGTCAGCCATTTTGTATTTTGTATTCCTATTGTATGCGTCTTCATTTGCTATGCGTATACCTCTGTCTATTGACTAAACTGGCAAAATGACCGTTCCTAAGTACATCAATATCTGTTTCAACACACGATTTCACATAAAAAATCTTGCAAAACAAATATACAAATGTAATTATACAGTTTTGTAGAAAGAATTGCGAAAATAGAAACGGCAAAAAATTGTTTAGTATTGCTAGGAAAAATTTCTCTTGTATAGATTTGTTTGTCTGTAAAGATTTCAGAACAATATTTATATCTTAGTAGATATATTGCTGCAAGATTAATTTCTTTGATAACTGAAGAAATAATTATTGACTTACGAGTTATTTTGTATAAAACACTTCCCGGTCACTGCCGCCATTTTTCTTGCAACTACTGTTGTCAATTCAGGCCACAACAATCTTCCAGAAAATTCAGAGAATATCATAACTTATAAATAGTATAAAACAGCTATGGCTATTGTTAATTGTCTTCATTGAACAATAGAAAATTGATTTTAATGTAATTCATAATAATGGATCACTTTCATACATATCATAACAAGATGACACTTGATAGTTTATAGACTACAGTGTACAAAAGAAAATTATCCAACTGAATTGTCACATATAAACATGAGCCTCGTTGTGGATAATTGAAACGCTGAGAGATTAATCTTTGGATCGTAAAGAGATAGATAATTGCATTCGGCAAACAATAGAAAATATTGCACAAAGATAATGTTAATCATGTTACATATCATTCACAACAACAAAGATAAAATCAGTTTTTCCAGAAATCGAATGAAAAGGGAAGAAATTAATCGAGTATCTTTTATATATACCGCATTTTTATTTTTCCTTTTTTTTTTCGTCTTTTTTCTCCTTTTGTAATCAGTTATACAAGCCCTGGACGTGAAATGCGAGCAGTAAATGTGGAAACAACAATGAAAATTATTATTAAACATCAAATCTTAGATATTACTATGTTCTTCCTGCCATCTCCTCCATGAGTTTACAAAGAATGGTGAGTGGGCGTGGTTTATAAAAGCTCAGGTGTGCAATTATAAAATGAAGAACACTTAAAGCTACGCTAGCCTCCATTTGCTATCGATATTAGAATTGGATTCGAAATCAAACTAAAGCACAAACATTCCAAATACAATAATAATTTGATGTTAATTTTTAAGTTTAGTACAAACGCTGTTCTTATGTCATTTTATAATTTCCATTCTTCAGACTGCGAAACATACTGGGGCACCGCTTTCAAGGACTCTTAATTCGATAATATAGTATTCCCCTTGTGGGCAGTAAAGAAATGAATATAGTACTCCTGTACTTACCTAAATTTTGTACTTATTTTATCGACTCTGTTTATCGAATGGCTAGGTTAACTTTGAACTTAGGTCACGCACCTCGACATAATGTCTCACACCGGCGAGCTGGCAGAAACGTTGGCACGCCGGGCGAAATGCTTAGCGGTATTTCGTCTGCGTTACTTTCAGTTCATATTATATTTCTTGGGTGTAAGGCGGCGAGATGGTAGAAACGTTAGCACCCTGGGCGAAATGCTTAGTAGTATTTCGTCTGCTGCTACGTTCTGAGTTCAAATTCCGCCGAGGTCGACTTTGCCTTTCATCCTTTCGGGGGTCGATAAATTAAGTACCAGTTACGCACTGGGGTCGATGTAATCGACTTAATACCTATGTCTGTCCTTGTTTGTCCCCTCTGTGTTTAGCCCCTTGTGGGTAATAAAGAAATAAGTATACAGATTCACATAGTGGTATACATATCCATCTCTACACCCAGCCACTTCAGTTGCAGCTGAAAAACTTCCAGCGTCTTCCGTCTGCTACTAATGCACTTCTGTGCTTTTTAGCACTATACGTCTATGCAAGAAGCTTTCTCGAGACGAATAGGCCTTCGATAGTATATCCACATTATGCAAGATATAAAAATGGTATATATAATATTTTGTGTGTGTGTGTGTGTGTGTGTGTGTATTATAGATAGATAGATAGATAGATAGATAGATAGATAGATAGATAGATAGATAGATAGATAGATGATAGATAGACATATATTATATATATAGCATATGTGTCCGTGTGTGTGTGTATAATTACAATTAATAAGAGGAATGACCACTAAAGTGGATTCCTATAATCGCCTTGCCACAAAGAGTGTGTTCTCAAGAAAAACACCCAGCAAACGCCAAATATATATATATAATGATGATGATGATGATGATGATGATGATGAATGCCGACACAATGAGACGCGTACCACCAAAAGCGCACAAGGCGCTGCTAGGGTTGCGATATTCTACAGATACATATCTCTGTATCTCTATGTATGCATGCCTGCATCTCCAAACAAGCCGATTCTATTGACACGTTCTTTTTACAGAGAAGAGAGAGCTCTCTTCAGGGCCCACACTAACATGTCTAGGATAGGGACGTGTTGCCGAATAATCCCTGATGGTTATAAATGAACCGCAAAATAAAAATGAACTCTCATCTCAGTTGAATATTATTCACAATATTAGTCAAGTAATGTGAAGTTCGACACAGTGAAGTGAAACGGCCATATTAACAATTAGACAAGTAATGTGAGCATTTAGGCGTAGGAGTGGCTGTGTGGTAAGTAGCTTGTTTACCAACCACATGGTTCTGGGTTCAGTCCCACTGCGTGGCACCTTGGGCAAGTGTCTTCTACTATAGTCTCGGGCCGACCAAAGCCTTGTGAGTGGATTTGGTAGACGGAAACTGAAAGAAGCCCGTCATATATATGTATATATATATGTATGTGTGTGTGTATGTTTGTGTATTTGTAGTTGTCCCCCCCAACATCGTTTTACAACCGATGCTGGTGTGTTTACGTCCTCGTAACTTAGAGACCGATAGAATAAGTACCAGGCTTACACAGAATAAGTCCTGGGGTCGATTTGCTCGACTAAAGCATGGCCACAGTCAAATGACTGAAAGAAGTAAAAGAGTAAAGAGTAAAAGAGAATTATGTTTCTTTATTGGCCACACAGGGCTGAACACAGAGACGACAAAATGTAAAGTAGACCTTTTCTTTTTGGGAAGAGAAGGAAAAAAGGGGGTAGAAATTCGATCAAAAGTGATCGTTAAAAAAATAGTCAAGTAATGTAAAGTTCGACGCAGTAAAGTGAAACGTTCATATTAACAAAGTGAAGGTGCATGGCTCAGTGGTTAGAGCGTCGAGCTTACGATCGTGAGGTTGTGAGTTCGATTCCCGGACCGGGCTGCGTGTTGTGTTCTTAAGTAAGACACTTAAGCTGTAGAAATGAGTTGCAACATCACTGGTGGCAAGCTTTATCAGCCTTTGTCTTTCCCTTTGATAACATCAGTGGTGTGGAGAGGGGAGACCGGTATGCATGGGCGAATGCTGGCCTTCCACAAACAACCTTGCCAGGACTTGTGCCTCGGAGGGTAACTTTTCTAGGTGCAATCTCATAGTCATTCATGACCGAAGGTGGTCTCCTCCATGTTAACAAAGAACAGCTCTGTGATAATACCGAGGATGACCCTAACTTTGCTTAGTTAAGCGCAACGCCAGCAATTCTGAGCTGTGGTATCCCAGTATTTGATCGGTAGTTTTATTTTATCGACTCGGTAAGGATGACAAGCGAAGCTGACCTCAGTAAGATATGAACTCAGAGCGTAGAATCCGAAGATATACGCAAAGCATTTTCCCCACGTTCTACCAACTTTCCGTCTTCTAAAATATCTATAATAAACGAAACAGATGGCTTGCGCATCCTCAACACTGTCTTTATTTGGCCAAACGCTGAATCATCAAATGAAAAAAAAAGTCCTACAATCGTTGAGCAATGGTTGCAGATCAAATCTTATAAAGACCTGCCAAGTTGTAATTCAAAAGGAGCTTTTCCTAGACAAGTTGCCCTCACAAGTCTACCCCTCAGACCCAGTGGTTCACAGTACGTCCGTGTAGCACCTTGACTATTTCTATAAATATTCCTTCCAATTTCTTTGCTCTTCTTTTTCTTGTGGGTATGAGCAGAAATTTACAGCGGGATCAAACTTTGTAATGTGCGAATCCATGCGAATCCCTAAGACCAAATCTTCAAAGATGTGCCAAGTTATGATTCAAAAGGAGCTTTTCCTAGACAAGTTGCCCTCACAGGTTTACCCCCTCACACCCAGTGGTTCACTGTACGCACGAGCACCACCTTGACTATTTCTATCAATAAGTCCTTCCAATTACTTTCCTTTTCTCTGTGTGCGTGTGTGTGTGTGTGTGTGTGTGTATGAGTAAAAATTAACAGTGGGATCAAGCATTGTTTCTTTGCAAAGCATGCGCGAATCCATGCGAGAGGCCATCGCTCAAATTTCTATAATTAATAATTTGATTTCATCTTACACACACACACACACACACACGTACATACACATATTCTTTTCTTCTTTCTTTTTATTCTTTTTACTTGTTTCAGTCATTTGGCTGCGGCCATGCTGGAGTACCGCATTTAGTCGAGCAAATTGACACCAGGACTTATTCTTTGTAAGCCTTGTACTTATTCCATCGGTTGTCAAGCGATGTTGGGGAATAAACACAGATACACAAACACAGACTCACAGACACACAGTCACGCACATATATATATGTATATGTGTGTGTGTGTGCATATATATATATACATAAATCCTTAAATCCTTAAAAATGTTTCAGCCCGGAAGCTGCGGTCATGCTGGGGCACCACCGTTGATTGTGCTACACTAGTATGTGAAACCCCCTCTGATACGTGGCACTTAGTCAACAAGCGAGTTCGACGCCGCTGCCCGCATCAGTGTTTCCTGCCGAGAGGAAGGTTCATCTGATACCCCTGACAAGAAGAGACTGAGTTTAGTTTCAAAGAAACCCACACCACACTCAGGCATTTAGGAACGATATTGAAGAGCTGTGGTCCCCTTAAACCCAAGCTGTTGCAGTATCTGGTCCTGTATTTTAATGTGATGTTGGGATCTTTGGCACCATTCAGTGGTGCCCCGTTCTGCTGTTAGGGTAACTTTCAATGCCAAAATTTGGGACAATATCCTCCAGAATTTTCCAGATGTATATCACTACATATCTCTCCCGCCTTCGCTCCAGAGAGAAGAGTTTTAATACTTTCAGTTTTTCCCAGTAGCTAATATGTTGCATTGAGACGATCTTCTTAGTGTAGCTTCGTTGGATTGCTTCGAGTCCTGCTGTTAACTTTATATTGTGTGGTGACCATAGTTGGGAGCAGTAGTCCAAGCGTCTGAGGACGAATGTCCTCCAAAGGACCATCAGAATCTCCTCTCTTGTTCTGAAAGTTCGGCGGATCCATGCAGCTAGCCGTTTACATTTTATTACCAAATTGGCAATATGCACTTAGAAAGATGTATATATATATATATATATATATATATAATATATATATACTAGCAGCTAAGCCCGGTTTCACCCGGTCTGTTTGGATGATGTGGCTGTGATCGTTTTCTCTTAGGCATAATCTATAACAGCGTTTCTCAACCTTAGCATTTCGGATCCCCTGTTTCGGTTGCAGCCTCCAGCTATATGAAAATTTCCTGATTCCACCCCGTCAGAAAACAGCTTCTGAGCAACTGGTTGTTTTAATGGCAGAAGAAAGAGGGAAATTCCAGTAGAAAACGTTTTAATCGATTTTCTCGGTAAGTATGGTGAGTAGGAAAAATACAAACTGCATTCCAATCTATGCACCTGTCTCCACATGTGTACCATTTTTCACGCGAATCCACCCAGCCATTTGGCTCTGAACCTCAAGGCAAGAAAGAATACAACGATCGGTCATGTTCAATTTATATTATATATATATTAAAAAAAAGACTCCGCCGGTTACGACGACGAGGGTCCCAGCTGATACGATCAACGGAACAGCTTGCTCGTGAAATTAACGTGCAAATGGCTGAGCATTCCACAGACACGTGTGCCCTTAACGTAGTTCTCGGGGATAATCAGCGTGACACAGAGAGTGACAAGGCTGACCCTTTAAAATACAAGTACAACTCATTTTTGCCAGCTGAGTGGACTGGAGCAACGTGAAATAAAGTGTCTTGCTCAAGGACACAACGCGTCGCCGGGAATCGAACTCACAACCTTATGATCATGAGCCGAATGCCCTAACCACTAACCCACGCGCCCTCACTATATATATATATATACAGTTAATCCAAACAAGAAAACACACAAAAAAACAAAAAAAACAACAACGCGAGGACGTGGAACAAATAAAGTATTATTGGACGCTCGGGAAAGAAGGGAAGAAGGACGGTTTAACGTTTCGAGCGGAGCTCTTCGTCGGAAACATAGGAGAAGGAAAGATCCCGAGAAGGGAAGACAAAGGGAAAAAATCGCCAGTGGTACTCACGAGGTCTCATATATATATATATATATATATATAGAGAGAGAGAGAGAGAGAGAGAGAGAGAGAGAGAGAGATATAGATATATATAGATATCTATCTATATATATATATATATTATATTATATATAATATATATATATATATAGAGTGAGAGAGAGAGAGAGAGAGAGAGAGACAGAGAGAGAGAGAGAGAGAGAGAGAGAGATATTATGTGATAATAGGGAAGAAGTTTCTTCTTGAAGTGAAACTGTTTATTGAAACAGATATTTGCTGTATTTTAGGAATGTCATTCTGCCCCAATAAAACTAGCAATGGCTGTATTTCATTTCTTTATTAATTGATTCGTCAAACTCCTTCGTTATACGTACATATGTAACCTCTTCAAAAGTGGCAGTTTGATTTTTCAGCGTTCGGTCTTTATATATTAGTCGTGGGGAGTGTATGGTGTGTAAGAGTATGCATGAATATGTAAGTATGTGTGAGCATGTATTTGATGTCGTGATCACGTGTGGTGAGCGTTGGTGTGGTGATGTATATACGGTTGTGCGTTTCTGTTTTTGATAAACGTTATTTTCCTTTTTGATTTTTCTGTCAACTGCATTGGGTTTTAATTTATGGTGGTGGTTTCTTCAGCAGATAAGATGCGGGAGCTGTGTGTGTATCTGTCAGCTTAATTTAATTTAATTTATGGTTATCTTATCATTACATAAGTTGTAAGGGTTGTGGATGTGGATATGGATGCTACGTTCATTATCTTCTTATTTCTTTCATGGTGTGCTGTGTGTATAGCTGTTGCCATTTTCAGTTTGTCTATCATAATGCAAGCTATTTTATCTTGTATATTTTATTTTTTATATATTGATGATTTATATTATATTATATTATATTATAATGTTCTTCGATTGGGATGGTGGATTGGCAAAAGCGTTAAAGCACTTGACAACATACTTTGCGGTATTTGTTCCATCTCTTAAATCTGTAAGTTCAAACCCTGCCGAGGTCAACTTTAATCTTTCTCTTAGAATCAATAAAATAAAATCCCAGCCAAATACTGGGGTAGAAAGGAAAGTGAGAGTAGAGAGGCAAGTTTTGTCTAGCGAATGTTTCAAAAACAGATGGGTGAATGTAGCAAGGATGGCACGTATGAATGACGAAGCCACCTTGAGCATAATCCTATGAACCCGGAAAAATTTAAAACAGAGAGTTACTTACTTGCAAATAAATGTGCTAACATGTGACATTATTGACCGAGGTTACCGTGGTCTTTTCCGTAGGCTTTTCTTTCCACGGATAAACCTTATCTGTTTCCCTCTTTACACTTTACATCATGACATTTCTGTGATACACGATCCCTATTGATCGGGTTTTTTTCTTTTTTTTCCTTTTTACCTTCCCTTTTGATCGAAAGAAAAGCTGTACTTTGTAATTTGTCCCGTCTGTGTTCAGCCCTGTGGCTAATAAAGAAATATATGTCTACCTACATTAGGTTAAAGCACAC
>NC_043000.1:26152452-26232452 GCF_006345805.1 Octopus sinensis | reverse complement strand
CTAATAATATATATTATAATTATTGCAGCAAGTACCTGAGATAACTTTGGACGAGTTTCAGTCTTATTCGACCTCCTCAACGGAGTACAGACTTCGCAGTTGTTGCCGAGTGACAAGAGAATCACGAACTAAATATGAAAATATTATTCGCTAGATTAGTACAAACATTTTACTTCCATATCCCACTATATTTTTAGTGATATTCAGTGATATATGAAAGATCCTGCAGGGGCTGGCACCAGACTTTGACATCGAGTGTTATACTAACCTCTGAACAGGACTCTATGGCACAGTGCCAAAGGTCCCAACCACACCGTATAGAGAAATGGTCAGATACTTCAATAGTTCGGATCCACAGCTGTTTAATATCTTTCCAAAGACTGAGCGATTTACATGGATTAGGGGTAGATGTTTTCAAGACAAACTTTGTTCATCTGCTGTACAAGATCCCAAATGAAACTCGCGCAAGAAACTCAAAGAATATTGGCAAATATCAAATTCCCTCATTCATCAAAGGCCAACCGCATCTGAATAGCCTTTGTAAAGGTAATGAAAATGGCGGTGCCCCAGCAAGGCCACAGCCGCTGGAATGGAAAATAAAGAAATAAAAGAATAAAAGATAAATTGAATTCGAACTGCAAAAGCACAAATCTAATGCAGCAAATGGCTTAGTACAAGTTTGACAGCTTCCTTTGTTCCTCGTGTTCAAGGCGGAGTAAATGGGTTTCACAGAATGGCTCCATATCTGTCGGATCAGGCATCACTGATTAACATAGTGTTCCTCTTTTGATGGAATACATCTCTGGTGGTAGAGAAACCGGCTTCTGCAAGTCACGTGGTTGCAAAAGAGGCTATAGTTGATTCGATCGTCATGAACTATTCTGGATTTGTGTCAGTAATTAGCAGGAAATAGGCGCGTGCGTGGCCGTTTAGTAAGAAGCTTGCATCCCAACCACATGGTCCTGGGTTCAGTTCCATTGCGTGGCAGCTTGGGCAAGTGTCTTCTACTATTGCCACGAGTTGCCCAAAGCCCTGTGAGTGGATTTGGTAAACGGAAACTGAAAGAAGACCGTCGTGTATGTATGTATATGTATGTATATATATATATATATATATATATATATATATATAGAGAGAGAGAGAGAGAGAGAGAGAGAGAGAGAGAGAGAAAATCCCATCAGACTTGCCTAAGGAGGATACTAGGCATCAAATGGAAGTCTTTAGCACCAAACGCCGTAGTTCTTCAGCAAGCTAACACATCCAGTATTGAAATGATCCTCATATGCAATCAGGTGCCTTAGGTTGGGCACCTTGCTAGGATGCAGGATGATAGGTTGCCAAAGCAGTAGATTTACAGGGAGCTGCAGTGTGGCAAATATCCGAGACATAAACCTAAGAAACGTTTTAGGGATGCTGTCAAAAGCAACCTTAAGACTCTTAATGAGAAAGTTGAAGACTGGGAGCAGGTGACGCAAGATCGATCGGTTTGGAAACAAATGACCTACAATAGATGTAAAGCATTTGAAGCTCAAAGAATTGAACAATCTATCTTGAAACGAGCTCTTCGAAGACAGAACTTAACTACAATCCCAGACACTTTTCTGCTTAAAAATATTTTTAAGATCTGCAGTAGGGTTTGCTTGTCAAGAGCCGGACTTGCTAGTCATATAAGATCTCATGACAGTATTTATTAAATGAAGAGATGGCCTTCTTCCGTAAAAAAGTGGCAATCATCATTATATTTATCTATAATATATATATATAATATATATATATATATATACCTCATATATTAAGGGCTAAAGAGGGTTATTCTAAAGCCAAATACACTGTTTTATCCACTTATAATCCGCTTGTTACAGGAAAATTGAAACTGAAAACGGGCAACTAACTTTTAGAAAATTTAAATTTCGTTATCTCTATATTGAATCAATTTCGGACTAATCTTATAAAAAAAGATATATTCCTTCTTCAGTAGAACTTTCGATGGGATATAAATAAAATACTCACGTATGATCATGGAAAAAGCACAAGCTAAAAACATAACTACACTTGAGTACATCACTTATATCTAAAAATAAAAATTCTTTGGTCACCTCAGAAACAACGTCCAGACCTTTCGCCGCTACATTGTAATGGTTACCAGTCCTCCTGTAGCAAGCATCGAGTTTACTACTAAGCAAATAGGATGAAGTCCCTTACTCACAGCCAAGGAATTCATCAGGACGTGGGCAGTATATTTAAAAAAAACCGTTACGGTTGCAATATACATCATATAATTAAGGGCTAAAGAGGTTATTCTAAAGCCAAATACACTGTTTTATCCACTTATAATCCGCTTGTTACAGGAAAATTGAAACTGAAAACGGGCAACTAACTTTTAGAAAATTTAAATTTCGTTATCTCTATATTGAATCAATTTCGGACTTAATCTTATAAAAGATATATTCCTTCTTCAGTAGAACTTTCGATGGGATATAAATAAAATACTCACGTATGATCATGGAAAAAGCACAAGCTAAAAACATAACTACACTTGAGTACATCACTTATATCTAAAAATAAAAATTCTTTGGTCAGCCTCAGAAACAACGTCCAGACCTTTCGCCGCTAACAAATTAATGGTTACCAGTCCTCCTGTAGCAAGCATCGAGTTCTACTAAGCAATATAGGATGAAGTCCCTTACTCTACACAAAGAATTCATCAGGAAGCGTGGGCAGTATATTTAAAAAAAACCGTTACGGTTGCAATATACATCATATAATTAAGGCTAAAGAGGGTTATGCGTGTGTCTTAATATCTGTGTTTATGTTCACGTAACGTAGCGGTTCGACAAAACAGACTGATAGAATAAGTAGTTGGCTTTTAAAAAAGTACTGGGGTCGATTCATTTGACTGAAAATTCTTCAAAGCGGTACTCCAGCATGGGAGACTATTTTCTTTTGAACTGCAGTTAGTGTTATCGCCAATTATGTGGTCTGCACCCTCACCTGGTTCACAGTCTCGTATGTACAGTTGCGTCACAAAGATGTCGCCATATTTAAATTATCCTGAAAATGGTTTTCGAAATTTTTATATCAGCTGTTCAATAAATGGTCAACGCAGACAGTCCTCTGGTGTATGATGTTTGCAAACTTTTGAAAAACAACCGAGTATGTTTTGTTTGCTTTTCGTTTCGTATTTGTTTGTTTGGGGGTTTGTTTGTCTTTTTTACTATTGGGCTTTCTGTTATTTTGTCTGTTCGTCTTTTTTTAGATTGTGCCAATAAAACAATTTGTTCCTGAAACCTTTAATCTTTTGACAGCTTCTCACAAAATCAAATGTTCGCCCTTAGAGTATTCCATTTCATTTGATCATTGACTTCAACAAATCATTTACATAAAACTAAAAAACATATATACTCAAATTTTATTTCAACATTTATATATTGGTCAACAGTTAATCTGGCCTTTGCTACTGGTTTAAATTTTTTTGTAAATGTGTATGTGTGCTCAGGGGTCATTCAGTGATAGCTTCAAATGTAAAGAGTTGAAGAGTGGCAGCCATAGTTATGATAACTATCGACGTTATCCCCTTTGGATAACCACCGTTCTTCCATGTGCAGCAACATATTTTTAAATTTCTCAGCATCACATTAATATTTAAAAATTATATTATTTTCTGAAAATGAAACCGAAAAGGTGAGGCTTTGTCCGTGTTATCATCCAAGTGCTTTATCCCTGAGGAGGGGGCCGTTTATGAATAATGCAGTACAGTTCTTTCATTATTTATATTTTCCTTGCTTCAATCATTGGACTGCCGCCATGTTGGAGCACCTCTTTGGAAGGTTTACTCCGACAAACGAACCCCCCCCCAGTAGATACTTTAAGCTTGTTATTTATTCTCTCTGTCTCTTTTATTGAACCTCTAAGTTTCGGGGACGTGTACAAACCAACACCTGCGCGCCAAGCCAGCGAGGTGGCACCCTTCGAAAGTTACAACAAAGCAAACCGCATTGTGACCAGCGATGAATAACATCCGATAGTCTGATAAATACTGTTATACCGTGATATATGTATATATATATATATATATATATTATATATATCTATATATATATATATATGTTTGTATGTGCATATATATGTGTGTGTGTGTGTATATATATATATATATACATACAGTTGCGGCCAAAATGTTCAGAACGGCATTTTGGCCGCCATGGGTTTTGCAGTAAATCACTAAATCATCCATAACTTTTGTATTATCCTCTCAAATTACACCAAAATCTCAGACAATAACAATTAATATTGTATTTATTGTCTGTGAAAATTATAGAATATAAAACAACTTTAATAAAAACTTATACCTACTTTTCTGGCGAAAACAATGCCGTTCTGAACATTTCGGCCGCAACTGTATATATATATATATAATATATATATATATATATATATATATATATATATATATAATATATATATATATGTTTGTATGTGCATATATGTGTGTGTGTGTATATATATATATATATACATACAGTTGCGGCCAAAATGTTCAGAACGGCATTTTGGCCGCCATGGGTTTTGCAATAAATCACTAAATCATCCATAACTTTTGTATTATCCTCTCAAATTACACCAAAATCTCAGACAATAACAATTAATATTGTATTTATTGTCTGTGAAAATTATAGAATATAAAACAACTTTAATAAAAACTTATACCTACTTTTCTGGCGAAAACAATGCCGTTCTGAACATTTCGGCCGCAACTGTATATATATATATATATATATATATATATATATATATATAAATATGAGTCACGGTACGTATACATACACACATACGCACATATATATATACACGCGCATTTACATTTACATATACATATATATGTGTGTATGTGCATACGTGTGTACATGTGCCAATGTGGGTTTGTATATATGTATGAGTATATATATTTATGTGCTGTGTGTTCAAGCTTGTCTATGTGTTTAATAGACGTTTACCTTGTCAAACCGATGGCTCACGACTCTACTGTTCATTTGCCACTTAACAATATCTATTATCCGATATTTCGCCGTAATATGTCGATTATATTTTAAAGAAGTCTAGTCTATTTTGGTTGAATGTTGGCAATCAATCCGATCAATTTCAGTTGCTCCTATTTGTTATCGAACTGTAATTACAGAACAGTGCTATAACATGTTCAATGTCTAAATCGTGAGAGCTTCGAGTTGTGTTAGATTTTTCTTTGGCCACATGATCGATAACGCCAATAACACGGAGGGTGTAGGTTTTCGAAATACTCGAAATCTTATCGCGATCGATCTTTCTTTTACTGACGCTACTACTTCTGACACTACTATTGCTACTGCTGCTGCTGCTGGTACTAGCACTACTACATGTAATAGTGGTAGCAACGGTAACACCAGTAGCACCAGCAGCGATGACAGCAGCAGCGACAGCAGCAACAGCGACCGTAGTAGCAGCAGCAGCAGCAGCAGCAGTAGTAGTAGTAGTAGTAGTAGTAGTAGTAGTAGTAGTAGTAGTAGTAGTAGTAGTAGCAGCAGCAGCAGTGGTGGTGGTAGTAGTAGTAGTAGTAGTAGTAGTAGCAGTAGCAGCAGCAAGTAGTAGTAGTAGTAGCAGCAGCAGCAGCGGCGGCGGCGGCGGCGGCGGTGGTGGTGGTGGTGGTGGTGGTGGTAGTAGTAGTAGTAGTAGTAGTAGTAGTAGTAGTAGTAGTAGTCCAGCTCAGTTGTGATCAACGACTTTCTAGTCGAAACCATTTGTTCGGAGTTGTCTAGTGCTACATTATACAATGCAGTTCCCCATTATAGTAGGACTAGCACCATGACCCGTCTAGTGCTAGTGCTTGTTCGTTGCCGGGTCGCAGTAAAAATTTCTCTCTAAATCAAGAGCTAAGTTTCTTATCACATTTCAGCCCGGGCAAGTTTTGTTGTTTATGAGCTAGTTGCGGCTTTTTATGAGAGTAATTAATATTCATTGGACTTCGGTTTTCACACCTGGAACGGCATAATCATGGAAAACTAGCGGGACTGTGCACATGACATTAGTCGGGCAAAAAAGGAGCAAAAGAAAGCGAAAAACTCGAATTTGGCCGCAAAATAACTTATGGGCATAAGGGGTCGGTTAATCGCTTTTTTAATGGCTTTCTGGGGTGACTGGGGAAATGGAAAAATCTTCATGACCACCCTCAGACAGTTTTGAAAGCCCAAAGAAAATGCGAGCCTTTTACGTGAAAAACTGTGGATTTGTATAAAGGACACACAGATACACAGGCATTTTGCCCTTTATAGATATAAAGATGTAATTTAAGGGAAATTCGGCTGTTATCGAATCCAATGTCCGCTTATGGATTTCACCGTTGGCTTGTTTTAGTGGTATGTTGCTATGTAAAAGTGAATTTCTTGAACCTTTTAGAAAGCTGGGCTAGAATTAACAGCCTCTTACACATGTCTTCCCATTTCTACGGATCACTCGAAGCTATAATGGTGATTGTTGTTTTCCTATGGCCTCCTTAGCGTTTTGGTTGTGGCTCATATTTTCTACAAAGACTATTTTAGGGTATTTCTTGCGCTTTTATTCCCGCTTTGCATGCTAGTTCTGCTATCTGAGACAACTTTTTTTTTCTAGAATATAACTCACAACAGAGACTGTTTCTTGCTTAAATTAATGTAGCTGAGACAGTTCATATACCAGTAACTTTTAATTTACTTATAAATATTTGAGGAATTTTCCATAGCCTTCTGGTAGCATTGGTAAATCTACTGAGAATCTACTGGAAGTTCTCACAAGACTTCCTTCACCTGTTGTTACCATTTCTTGGCATCTGTCTACAAGTGGCTGGCTGTAGTTATCTTTATACTAACTGTTGTGTAATAGTAATTCACATGATGTCTCAATTTTTTTCCTCATTTTGCTTTTTCAAATACAGCAATTAGGGAAGTTGACAGGCTTATAGTAATGTCCAAATTTTAGGCTACGTTATTCATTGGAATCTAAGATGAAAAGGTTCACATGCTGTTGCGACAAACTAGTTTGATATCTGTCTGTGATGTTCGTATGTATGTGTGTGTGTGTATGCATGTATGTATATATGACACCGCGAGTTATCGTGCGGTCACCTAGCGCAGAAGACCTCGTCTCATGGGCAGATAGTTGTGTTATAATCTTGACAAATATACTACGTAAGAGATGGAAAATCTTTGTAAGAAAACCTATATGAGGTATCTTCAAGTGGGTATGTATATATACACACGCATACACATACATATATATGCTTGTGTGTTGTGTGTGCGCGCGAGCAAGCGATCTACAAGTCAGATAAATATGCACTCGTATATTTGTCAATGAAGTGAGTATATTAACCAAAGTGTACAGAATTTTTTATCAACTACGACTAAGCTTACCAATCGGTTTCGCACTGCGTATTAAACTGGGTGTTATATAACAGCACGGTCAAGTAATATCGCATGCTCGTCACAGCCGGCAGATATGGAAAAATACAGTGACTGCGGTCGTTATTGGAGTAAAAATTCACATCCGGTTGGAGGGTGCTGGGAAATAAGACAGAACGAGGCTTTTATCAAGAATTATGTCCCTTGGCCCCAAAGGCTTCTGATATGTTAGTCCACAAGAATTTACTGAAAATGTGTGTAGATGTTAAGTTTTGGTATTCATGTTGGCTTGGAATGCATGTTGTGGTATTATATGTGTAGGATTTTTTCATGGGAATGTGTCTGCTAGGCAAGTATCTGCACGCTTAATCTCATGTTAGGTCATATGTATGTTTGCATGTTTGTGTATGATTGGGTTAAACTCTTTTCTGGGTTCTCAGGATATGGTGAGGAAAGAGCCGAAGGTAGAGAACTGGTGATAGTGATAATGGGGTTCGTAGATACGATAGAAATATATCTCATTTCATATAGGCAAGTGCTAAAAATCTCACTTTTGCAGCTTAGGTAGATGCCTGGATGCCAAGAGTTTTTAATATAGTTTTTCCCGGCTAAAAACTACCTGCTGTCTCTACTGCTATTAAAATGGGTCTTGCGCTACTTTAAGATTTTCCACATGAAACTTTCCTTCAATGCTTCAACATCTCTCCGAGATATTTTTTTCTACTATAGGCACAAGGCCCAAAATTTTGGGGGAGGGACCAGTCGATTAAATCGACCTCAGTTCGCAAATGGTACTCAATTTATTGACCCCAAGAGGATGAAAGGCAGAGTCGACCTCGGCGGAATTTGAACTCATAGTGTAGCGGCAGGCGAAATACTGCTAAGCATTTTGCCGGATTTTGTTTCTGCGAACTCTCCGAGATATTGAAGGAGGACTTATGGTTATTGAATCTGATCCTAAAAAGCCCTCCTATCGCTCCTTCACACTTCCGCACGTTTGGTTGCTTATTGCAGGTTATGTTTATGCTTGTCATTAGTTATTTTGATTCAGAAACTTAGAGTGGTGCACGTGTCGCACAAGAGGATACGACTATAATCCAGTGACGCACAGATGTCTCATAACGGCCAGCTATCTTGTAACAAGATGAAGCAATCATCATGTACGCATGTATATAAGTATGCATGTGTGTATGATTGTGTGTATACACACACACACACACACACACACATGTATATGTATGTATATATATATATATTATATATATATATATGTGTGTGTGTGTGTATATATATATATACATATATAAATATATATATTATATACATATATGTATGCCTGTAAGTGTGTGTATGTATATGCACGTATGTATATACATTTAGATATACTTGGCGTATTTATTTGTGTATATGTTGTTTTTATATGCATGTATGTATGCATGTATGTATGTATGTATATATGTATGTATATATGTATGTATGTATGTATGTATATACGTACGTACAATGTTAATGTCAGGCCTGAATTTTGCTTAACTGTGTATTTATTGATCTGACAATTTGTCAAACTTATCTACAGAGATAATGTTGATCGTTAACGCAGTTCTTCTAAACATTCTTTTCATCTATTTCTACCGAGTTGTTTAGTTTGATCTTTGTTTTATCTCTCGAGAGTTCGCTTCCATCTGTGTTCTTTTGCTCCTCGGCTCTCTCCACACCTCTCTCTTCCTCCTTCTCTCTCTCTCTCTCTCTCTCTCTTTCTTTCTATGTTCTTTATTTATATATATTTCACTGCTTCACTCAAACTCATACCGTCTCACCCATCTTTCTCACTTACAAACATTAACAAGTTTTCCGCTTTTACATACATTAAAAAAATTTATTGCATTGGGTACTGACTTCTAACAAGCCAATCACTATTTACTGCATTTCTGACAACGAGATTTACAAGGGTGTGACTATAGTTCGCTGCAGAACAAATTTCGCGAAGGACTTTGCTTAAAGAGTATCGTTTCTTATTTACAGATTTCTATTCGTTATTTACACCCCATCACGTGCAGGAAATAAACAAAAAATAAAATCTAATAAAAACGAACATTCAGGGCAACTTTAACCTCCAACCTCGAGATTCTTGAAAAATGTTTGCACTAAGGAAAGTTTATCATGAGACTCTGGTTGAGTAGCCTTCAAGGAAAAGCATACAAACAATCCCATTGTGGAACATGCTCGGGGGGTAATTGAATGATGATACTCTTTTTCAAATCTAACCTTTAACACGTTAACACTTTGTCTCTTTATACCATGCTCACCAAATTCTTCACATTCCATTCAATGTGTGTGTGTGTCTTATATATATAATTTGTTGTAGTAAAGCTTGTTTGCCAACATAATATGATAGTCCTGGTTTAGGACGAATATTGTTGTAATCTATCCCTAGGAGACATCGTCTCCAGCTGGCTATACGACACGATCTATGTCCTTATATTTTTGAACAAGGGAATCTAGCACACACACACCCCCCACTCAGCTCAAAGCAAATATCTGTGTATCGCGATTTCCGAGTTATGTCCGCGATACACAGATATTGTTTTGAGCTGAGTGGGGGTGCTAGATTCCCTTGTTCTAAAATATAAGGACACAGATCGTGTCGTATAGTCAGCTGGGGACGATATTTCCTGGGGCTAAATTACAGCAATATTCGTCCTAAACAAGGACTACTATGTTATGTTGGCAAACAAGCTTTTACTACAAAGTACTGTTACTGAATATCTCACGTTGTGAGATTTAAAAATAGTAATTTTCTAATATAATTTGTTGTTACATATATATATAATTTGTTATGTCTGAGGAGAGTCATACTTCCTTAGTATCTAACACACTCACCGGTTCAGTTTCCAAAATTTTCGTTGCTTTTGCAACCTGGTGAATGACCGTTATCGAAGATGCGTTCCTTTCGTCTGTTGTGCTCATGTGTGTGCGCCAGCTTGCATGTGTGCTTGTGTGTGCACATATGTACCTGTATACATACATTGGAGAGACATCAAGAAGTATCGCGGAGAGAATAAATGACACATGAGGCAATATGATGACAAGAAACAGTCCTCTATACTCGATCAACATGCCGAAGACCGACCAACATGGAGGCACACTGCGCCGACTTGACATCCGCATTTTATCCAAGCACCCGAAGGACCCATCGCTCAGACAAATGTAAGAGTACGTCCTCATAAATGAAACGTCCCCCGTACTCAATCGGAAAGTAGTGATGCCCAAATATCCCAAAAATATACATACACGGTATGCAGATGTCTTTAAAATAAAACTGGATCTCTTCCTGTCAGGTGTCCCAGATGAACCAACTTCACGGCAGGAGGTGCAGATGAGGGCAGCTGCATCGAACTCTCTCATGCACCAAATGGCAGTTGCTAAAAAGCATTCGTGAAGTAAAATCATGTAGCAACACCAAATGGCGGTGCTCCCAGCATAGGCACAGCTCGTGAGCTGAAACTAGATAAAATAAAATAAAATAAAATAAATGGTACATTTGCTAGGAGGCCGTTACGTAGGAAAATTTGTGTGTGTGTGTGTGTGTGTGTCTGTGTGTCTGTTATATACGCACACAAATACATAACTGAGTTCTCAAGATGGTCATTAAGCTCTGCAGTAATTTTGGGAGCTGTACTTTTGTGATCCTTTCTAACAATTCGCGTAAGAGTCCGACGGTCCCTATCTGAAGCTTTTGGTTTTCTTCCAGAGTTTGGTTTTGACGAGGAGGTTTTCCCTCTTTCTCAAAGGCTGTCA
The DNA here is from genome assembly GCF_006345805.1 of Octopus sinensis. Classification (NCBI taxonomy): domain Eukaryota; kingdom Metazoa; phylum Mollusca; class Cephalopoda; order Octopoda; family Octopodidae; genus Octopus; species Octopus sinensis. Next base: position 26,221,251 of record NC_043000.1, on the reverse strand, counting down.
TTACTTTCGAGACAGCACTTCTTGATACACGAACCTTTTCGGCTGTTTTCGTTACACTAGCGCCTACTAAACGAGCACCAACAATATGACCTCTTTGAAAGTCCGATAGATCTGTCATTTTAATAAATTTTAAATTACCTTTTTCTAATGATATCTGAAAAGAAACAGCTATTTTAGCAAAACATATTAAGCAACACTAATAATAAATAAAAAAAACATAAAAAGAAACAAACTTTTGACGGTTTTATAGATATTTCAAACTTTTGATGCTATGTTGCTAGGTGTTTCCATTATTTTCTCCAACCCTTATTGATCGCTAGCCACTAAACCTTTTTTTTATTTTCTCTCCCTGTTTATTTCTGTGTTCCTTTCTGTCGAAGAGAGTAGGCTCGAAACGTAAAAGACTTTCTCACTTCCCCAGCGTTAAATTAATACATCTGTTTGCTTTTTACACACCTGTCTTCGTCTTGTTTTGTTCGCTTTTTTCTAAAATCCAACTATATATATATATACAATTATATATATATATATATATATATGTTTTTTTGTGCTTTCTTGTTTGGATTAACTATATATATATATATATATATATATATATATATATATATAATATATATATATATATATATATAATATATATATATATATATTATATATATATATATGTATGTATGTATGTATGTATGTATGATGTATGTATGTATGTATGTATGTATGTATGTATGTATGTATGTGTGTGTGTGTTAGTGTGTACGTGTGTGTGTCTTTGTGTCTATGTTTGTCCCTTCCTCTATCACCGATTGACAACTTAACGGTTCAGCCACAGGAACCTATAGAATAAGTACTAGGCAAAATTGCTCCAGTCCACTGAACTGGCAAAATTGAGGAATCCTGTGACGGAGCGGCCACTACCAAATACTACGCTTCAAAAGTAAGTCCTAGCGTCGATTCATTTGACTAAAACCCTTCAAGAGGGTGCTCCAGCACGGCCACAGTCAAATAAAAGAATTTATATAAATGTATGCGCGTGTATATAATAATATGTATATACATATTATTATATACCCGTCGACCCCTGTACTTATTCTTTGTAAGCCTAGTACTTATTCAATCGGTCGCTTATGCTGAACCGCTAAGTTACGGAGACGTAAACACACCAGCATCGGTTGTCAAGCGATGTTAGGGAGACAAACACAGACACACAAACATACACACACACACACACACCACACACACACACATATATATATATATATATATATATATATATATATATATATATATATATATATATATACATATATAATTAATAATAAAATATTAGGGAATAAATCCAAACTTACAGGGAAAAATCAGATTTAGGATTGAATCCAATTTTATAGTAAAATATTATATTATATTAAATTAGAGATAAAACCACTATTAGGCAAATCAAACAATGAAAAACTTAAACCAATACATAAAATTAATTAATTTATATTATTTTAAATATATATCAAAAGTATTAAAAGTTTATCTTTTATTAAACTTTTAATACTTTTGATATATATTAAAATAATAAATATTAATTAATTTTATGTTTTTCATTGTTTGGTTTGCCTAATAGTGTTTTTATCTCTAATTTAATATAATACATACATATATATATATATATATTATATATATATATATATATATATACATATATAAATTAATAATAAAATATTAGGGAATAAATCCAAACTTACAGGGAAAAATCAGATTTAGGATTGAATCCAATTTTATAGTAAAATATTATATTATATTAAATTAGAGATAAAACCACTATTAGGCAAATCAAACAATGAAAAACTTAAACCAATACATAAAATTAATTAATTTATATCATTTTAAATATATATCAAAAGTTTATCTTTTATTAAACTTTTAATACTTTTGATATATATTTAAAATAATAAATATTAATTAATTTTATGTTTTTCATTGTTTGGTTTGCCTAATAGTGTTTTTATCTCTAATTTAATATAATACATACATATATATATATATATATATATATATATATATATATATATATACGATGAGCTTCTTTCAGTTTCCGTCTACGAAATCCACTCACGAGACAAGGCTTTGGTTGGCCCGAGGCTGTAGTAGAAGACACTTGCCCAAGTGGGACTTAAACCCGAAACCATGTAATTCGTGAGCAAGCTACTTACCACACATATGCCAATATGTATACATATTGTATTTTTGAACTTTTATATTCTTAAAACATATATTCTTCAGATCCGTTGAAAAAAAATTTTTTGGGGCTCTCAGATGAATAAAGCATCCCAAAAAGGTTAGAGCTGTCTTCACCTCACGGCATACAAAATTCACTTTATAATTTTCGACGACGCATGCTGCTCAATGTTTTCCTACAACTCTTTTTATTCTAATTCTTTTTTATGACAGTATCGCATAATTCAAGTAACGGGTGTGTATGTAGGGGCTCCATTTTTGTTCTGCACGTTCGTTTGAAGCATTACTATATTAAGTATCATTTCAGAAATGTAAATATTCATTAGGGTGAATCCAGAGGATCTGAAATGACTCTTAATAATGAATTTTTCACACAGAATATTAACGATGTTTTTAGAGGAGAAACTAGTTTTACTAATAGGATGTTTGCATGATTATTATCATAATGTGAATGCATAGAAAAATTTATTGATGCATAATTCCCAAGTGAAAGTAGCCGTTGCATTTCATACATAAATACGCACATACGCACAAAGATATACATATATACATATACAATAAGCGTGTGTATAGATGTCTCAAAATGAGTCAGAATAAAGAGACACTCATAAATTGGTTAACAGAGTGAGTATATTATTATGAATAAAATACAACATGATATTTTCCCTTCATCAGAACGGTGTTATTCCAGGAATTGAGATAACCCCCTTATCATCGGGAAAGTGCATGAGGAATAGTCTTGCGACGCTGCTGTTCTGCACTGTAATGAGGCCCTGGCCACCGGTGGTTTTTAATATAAGATCAAGTTTATGCCTGGCCCTTATTTTTCCAAAGTCATAGTTATATGGGTGGCACACACATTGTCCCTGAACGTAAAACTTATTGTAGGAAGGATCCTTCTTAGATTAGTCGATAAACACTTCCCCCAAACACATATATACAGGAAATATTTAATAGACACACATTTTGGGTGTCTCTTCTAACTGTACCCCTAGCATAAAGAAAATATTACAAAGTAGATAAAGGCCTGAAACAAAGGCAGGCTGTTTATGCAGAGATAACACTACATGTTGACTAAGGAAATTCAGAAACCGCTGTGTATGAGGTGTATGTGACGTCGGACGAGCCGAATGGAGTGACCGACGTCCAAAAATATGTATGCGCCTCAGAAGGTGCCTTTAAACTAGTTTCCCTTATCAAATTTCATTATGAATTATATATAGAAAGAGGAGAAAAACACTGTGGGTTCTGAAATTAACAGGATAATACCGGCAAATGGTAATAAACCTTACATAAACAACAATAGGAGGTACAGGCGTTGCTTGACTGAGAAAAGGATCATAATAGAGAACTCTTTTTACCCGGTCTCCTATATTAACTGTAAGATTAGTGTTTTCTGATTCTGTCCTCATGAACGTAGCGAAGCCTCAGTACACTGATCGATCGCACAATGAATACAAGCATTGAGGAAGCCTCGCTGGGTCTTTCCCAGCATCAAAATCTGAGGAACTAGTACAAGATTTATCACACCTTACTGTGACATGTATACGTACATACAAACATATATTTAGTCGAACACATATGGTGTTAAAATTAACCTTCCTCATCTCGGCTCCAACCTACCCTAAAAGCAAATATCCCTCATATGGAGGTGGCCTTCCTCGCTCCCAATCTAAAAGGCGTAAATTCCAATGAATTAATAAAAAAAAAAGAATTTATCTCTTGGTTCTGAAGCGAACAATTTCGTTCTAGTTTTAAAATAGCTGACCGCTGACTTGATTCAACACTTTCAGACGTCCGGTAGTAAAGCCATACAATTCTTTTGAGCCTTTTTCTGATTATTAATGGGTCCAAGTCAACTCTTGGTACGAAACCGATTGGTGAAGATGTTGATGTTAGAATATGATAATGGATTTTATTTCTGTTGTTGTTGTCATTAGTAAGGAGGAGGAGGAGGAGGAGGAAGGAGAAGAAGAAGAGAAAAAGAGGACGACGACGACGACGAAGAGGAGGATGAAGAAGAGGAGGACGAAGAGGATTAATACGACGATGACGACGATGACGACGAAGAAGAGGAGGACGACGACGACGACGAGGGTGACGAAGAGAAGGAGGACGAGGAAGAGGACGAGGAGGAAGACGAGGAGGAGGTCAACGAGGACGAGGAGGTGGATAAGGAGGAGGACGACGAGGACGAAGAGGAGGACTTAATGGTGGTGGGCAAGGTAAACCATATGTGTTCTATGATTGATGCTTCGTGCCCATTTGACCCACGAATAGTTAAAAAAGAAGACGTAAAAATAGACATGTACAATCCTCTTAAATACGAGATAGGTCGGCAGCGAAAAATTAAAAGGATGAAGTTAGTGCCAATTATTATTGGATCACTGGGGATAGTATCAAAAGGTATTAAGAGGATAGTATCAAAAGGTATTAAGGCGGCGAGCTGGCAGAAACGTTAGCACGCCGGGCGAAATGCTTAGCGGTATTTCGTCTGCGTTACGTTGTGAGTTCAAATTCCGCCGAGGTCGACTTTGCCTTTCATCATTTCGAGGTCGATAAATTAAGTACCAGTTACGCACTGGGGTCGATGTAATCGACTTAATACCTATGTCTGTCCTTGTTTGTCCCCTCTGTGTTTAGCCCCTTGTGCATAATAAAGAAATAGGTATTAAGAGGAATATAAAGGAAATGGAGATATATAAAAGAAAATGAAGCTGTTGCAATAAGTTTACCGTTTACCAGGAAAGTATTAGATAGTTAAAGAGAACAAATAGCATGATACCATAGGCTGCAGGTAGCAAGCCTGCTATTCATGCAAGACTTTGGGTGTTCCAACAAAACCTGAGTTAAAAGAGTAACTATAACAATAAAGATGTGAACTGTTGCCATACCTGGCAACGAGTACCCACCACCAAGGAAATCCAATACAGATATCGAAACCACCCGGTCTGGTGGTCTTAAGGCTTCAATGGTTGCAGGAGTTATCTCCCGCTTGCAATAAATATCAGGTGTGACAAGCACACTGAATAAACCAGCTGGAGATGTCTTCCTGGGGTTAAATGGCAGTATTGTCGTCTCTTAGAGGACAGCCACATTAAATTAGCCATTAGCAATACGTTTTGGTTCGTACACAGCCTCTGTCTCGAACAGAGATTCACTAACGAACTAGTTTTCTATATACATACACACACACATATGTATGTATGTATGTATGTATGTATGTATGTATGTATGTATGTATGTAAGAGAACAAAGTGTACGTACGCCGCTATATATATATATATATATATATATATATATATATATATATATATATATATATATATATATATATTATCATTAATTAAAGTCTTAGGGTAGCAAGAATTTTTCTATGAATATTCTTGCTACCCTAAGATTTTAATTAATGATAAAATGTCTTTTGGCTAATTCTGGAAGAAAATCGGCAATTTATTTTTTTAGTGCTGAGTTCCGCTTCTACGCGGTAGATTCGAAAAATTAGAACCTATAGACACGTGGCGGGTTATTTATCGCTTCGTGCCTATGTGTTCAGTCCTGGCAACCTACTGAAGAAGCAGCGCCAGATATAGGCTGAAGTTATTTTATTTCAGTCTGTATTTAAGTCTGCAGAAACCTTGTAGGGTCTAGGATTAAGGTAAAAGTTTTATTTTCCAATCACTTTCGGAATTACAACAATTGGTGGCTTGGAGTTTTAACTGCTCTTTCTAGCGAGTCAGATATCCTTTTCTTCGGGTATCTCTTTTGTATATATATATATATAAATACAAAATGGGACAAGAACATCCGGACAACTAGGTGATACAAAAAGGGACAACAAAACATCCAGATAGACGATACAAAAAACACGGACGGGTCATTCAAAGCCTTTAATCTTCAGTCGAGAACCGGATCATCCTCGCAATTTCAGCTGATTAATCTTGAGATTGCTCCAATCTGGCCAGACCCAAGGAAAAACTAAGCTAAGAGCATTAGATTCCTTTGAAAGAAGCATCGAATGTATACGAAACAAGACGGAAAAATGGACGATGTTACACGAATATAAATACGTATATGAATTTAGAAATATATTAAGTATGTACGTATGTATTCTAAATATATTTCCGTATTGGTATTTGTCTCCCACCATTTGACAACCGGTGTTGGTTTGTATATATCCCCGAAATTTAGTGCTTCAGCAAAAAGAGATGCCACAGAATTAGTATTGAAGTCAATTTGCTTGATTAAAAACCTTTCAAGGCAGTGACCTTTTATGGTCGCAATCCAATGAATGAAATAAACTGTAAGACTAAAAGCGTATAGGTTTAGTGTATAAAGATATTAACTAGTCGACAATTAGCAAAATGTTTTGTGTATATAATTATTATCCTTATGTTAATGTATACGGAAATTTATTGATGGACGGTTTCCAAATCTAATGAATTGAATATAACACCCAATTTAGCGATATGAACAACTCTGAATTCCGGCCTGCTTTGTATTATGTTTATACTGGCATAAAACATAACGTCACTAATAACATTAATGGTTTTCCTGTGTGTATTCCATGTTTATTCTGTGAATGTTCGTCTAATGATATTAGTTTAAAGGAATAATCGCTCTCATATATATTTAATGTCTCCGAGATGCAAGCTATTATGTTCCAACCGTTGGCTAGTATGAGATGAGGATGGATGTAAAACATAGCCTCACATAATATCCTTTTAATTTCATTCTAACCAGCTGTATAGTAGCGTTGAAAATGTCCAGCTGGTTTTTGTTGATTCTTTTTCTACTAGACATAAGTGCTTTTTGTCCTCAGGATATTGCTTTTATCAGTCATTTTCATAGTAACACATAGCTTCTTTCTTTTATTATATTTAGAAAACGGAATACAACATGAAAATTCAACGATAGACATTAGTTTCTGTGTTACGAAACACCAACAACTAAATTACATTATAATGCACCTGTTCAGATACACATATGTACTCTATTCACGCACACGCATACATATGTTCTTTGTACTACTATGAGTGAGTGCATCTGTATATATATATATATATATAATATATATATATATATATATATATATATATATATATTATATATATATATATACATATACATATATACATACATACATACATACATACATACATACATATATATATATACATATATATATATATATATATATATATATATATATATATATATATATATATATATATATATATATATATCTATATATATATATATATATATATAATCAAAATAAGCAACAAGGATATCCAAAGGTAGTGTAGTACAATCGTTTCAGCTACCTCATTTAATCAAACAGTGTAAGCATTACATCAGTTTTAAAATTTAGAGCATGAAACGATTGTACTACACTAACTTTGGATATCGCTTATTTTGATTATAATTGCCCCATTTGATTGATATGGATAATGCCATACAAAATTCTGGTGCCTTTAACTTAAGTACCATATTCCTCTGAATCTATATATATATATATATAATATATATATATATATAATTGAGTAGTTGAATGAATTATCTTATTGTGGATAATTCGGTTAACCGATACCTGGGTAGCAAATTCACGTCAGAAAAACACGGTTGAAGCTACATGCCTAGGGCAGAGATCACGTGCTATCGTGTGGAATTTTGTGTGTTTTTTTTAAATACCAATAAATGAAAGAATGGAGTTGAACGACGAATTAACAAAATTCCTTTATTTTATTTTCGACATGTTTCGAAGGCTGCATATTCCTAATTTCGAAGGAATAAGGGGTGCATTATGCCGCCTTCTCATCAGGAAAGTAAGGAACTTATGTCAGCATCAAGATGCACAAAAACTTTTAGATGACTGCCCACACGGAGCCCATAGCGATAATGATAACTCCATTCTTTCATTTATTTGTGTGTATATATATATATATATATATATATATATAGAGAGAGAGAGAGAGAGAGAGAGAGAGAGAAGAAATTCAAGAAGAAAAATACACACACTTTACATAGTTTTAATATACTTTTAATTACGTATTTTCTCAAGAAAATATGTGTGGAGTTTATGAATGAATGATTCAACAAGTAGAAAAATCTAAGGGGAGGTAATTGGTGATCGTTATTGTGGACAGGGGAGATAATTGTTCATCTTTCGGGGGCGGGAGAATATCCACAAAAATTCAAAAGCTAGAGTAGTGAGGCGAAATATGTACAGCGATGGGTATGTAATCATGAATTAAAAATATGTATAGATATTAAAGTTGGTTATACATACATACATACTTAATTATAATAAATCTTCCACTGAGGAGGGAGCCGGTTTCCAACAAAGATGCAAGCTCCATCTTTGGGATGCAATTAAAACAGGCAAATTCACATTTGAAACTTGAGAAAATTCTTGCATATTTTAGCAACAACATCATGCTGAATAGGGAGGTAGTACTGTGACGACATTTTAGGTCAGCTGCCAATAACGTGCGTGATGTCTTCCACAGAAACATGACATAGCCTACACATGCAGTTGCACCTTGGGATTACAAGAGCATCATTGTCTCTCTTGTTCAACAGATGCTTTATGGCAATCCCATGTTCCTGGATTGCAAACGCATAGCCTTTAAAATGTGATGTGATGTAGTGGACTTGTGTCACAGAGAGGCTGGGCTTCGTGTCAATTTTACTGTCTTCTTCGAGCTCCCGGACAACATACTCATTCATAGTCTTTTTTTTTTGTACGCCGAGTGCTTTCCATCTAGGTCTACAAAGAAATTACGAGTTACATTGATATTTCTAGTAGTTGAAGATCCTAGCATAAAACCATTTGTTTTTTTGCAATAGGAACGATAATGAATTCAGGGCCAAAATAAAAAGAAGTACAGAAAGACTATCTCCCTGGAATATTCCCTTTGTAATGCCTATACTATTAGAAACAATTATTCTGTTCTCAGTTGTAAGGGTAAGAATAGTTGTCCATGTCTTTGTGAGTCTCTCTATGGCAACAATTAAGGTAGTAGGTACTTTTGCTAGATGTAGGCACTTCAACAGCCATGAATGAGGAATAGAGTCGAATGCCGGTTTCTGCATTGTTTTCTTACTTCAGACAGTACAGCTTTGTTTATTAAAAGTTGCTCGGCACATCCCCACAATCCCATCTTTCCATCAGCCTGTTCATTAATCACAATGTTGTTCGACTCACAATGGCTCTGGAGGGATTGGTTGAGGCAACTTGTGTACAGTTTGTACATAATGTTTAGGCAAGCAATGGGACTGTAGTTTCCTGCCATCTCTGTGATTTCATTTTTGGCAACGGAATTTATCCTTGCTGTAGCAAGCCAATTTGATATATCAGTCTGACCTTCCATAGTTCTTTTCAACATACATATCAAATGGTTTCTATAAAATGTCACCTTGTACCAATATCCAACTATTAGGTCCCTTCCAGGGGCCTTCCCATTCTGCAGTTTGCCTACTGTTATAGCGAAGGTTTTTGCATCAGTTTTGTATATTTTACTGTTAGTGTTGGCACAGTATTCGTTCTCAATTGTATTTAACCATGATGCATTCAGATTGAAATCCCTCTTTTCGTTCCAAATTTTTGACCAGAATGATTTTAGATCTTCTTGGGATGGAGCTTGCTTAATGGTAATATTTTCCTTCCTCATCTCTCTGTATAATGCTTATGAGTTGGAAGCAAACTTGCGATTGACGCTGGTTCGCTCAAAAGTTCACATACGAAAGCGGAGTTTCTCGCTCATCGTCCAGAGTTCAGGTTTTAAAGTGATCAGATTTCCCTCAAGAGCTCGGTGTAAAAAGTTGCCATAAAGTTCCCTTAATTTTCGCCCAAGGCAGAGTTGGTGAGGTGTAAACTCATTTTTCTCCTTACATTTTATTGTTGCAGTTAACCATCCAATATGGCGGCGCACGTTGTTGATATTTTCCGCAATTTTGTTTTCCATCAAGGTTGTTTCCGTTTAGTAATTTCGTGACTTTGTTCACTGCAGATTTCTCCTAGGTGTTCTTTAAGAGTAATAGCGGTTGTGTATATAAGAGTGTTAATATTCCAGTAATTAATTTCACATGATTCCATGTGCTCTCCAGCAACATCGTTGATAACTTTAAACATTAGATCGGTCGAATGTTTTTTCTCACTCGTGTTGGCAATAGCCTGTTGCTCAACGAAAGCTTCGAGAAAATAGCAAGATTTTTTGCGAATTGTAATTTTAAAATGTTTTTTTTTGTTTTTGTTTTTTATTTTTGAGTTGGATGTATTCCACAGCCTTCACTACTGAGTCGGCTAAGTTCGGAGACACATTCGAATTTAGCGATGACGAGAGAGGCAGTTGTACACATTATTTTTTACGCTACTTCCGGCAGATTTTGATCCATTTTCAGTGTTTTGGGAGGATCGGTGACCAGTTGATTTAGTTTTTTACTAAAGATGCTTGCTGCTGTCGGAGCTGTTTCGCCGTGAGGGTATTTATGTTGGGATGAGCTTCGTCTCAGAATTGTTTTAACCGCTTCATGAATCCGATCGAAGGGTCATCTCGAGCTTTATCATATGTATGTATGTATGTATGTATGTATGTATGTATGTATGTATGTATGTATGTATTATGTATGTATGTATGTATGTATGTATGTATGTATGTATGTATGTATGTATGTATTTGACTAAAAATGTAAAATTCTAGTGCGGAATTGCCCGAGATTGTAATTTAATTTCCTCGGAATTTCTGACCGTATTATTTAAAGATTAAATATAAATTTCTAAACCATCTTAAAACTACTCAGATGATTTATCAAACGTTAGTGTTTTACGCCTTCTAAGGATCGCTAACAATTTCAGTCTCTTGGGAAGCAGCATCGTAGAAATAGACGAACCTAACAGGAGATTTTGCTATTTTATAGGAAAATGGTACCGTGAGCTGCCTATGGTACCATGCTTTTTGTTACAGGCGGCGAGCTGGCAGAAACGTTAGCACGCCGGGCGAAATGCGTAGACGTATTTCGTCTGCCGTTACGTTCTGAGTTCAAATTCCGCCGAGGTCGACTTTGCCTTTAATCCTTTCGGGGTCGATAAACTAAGTACCAGTTACGCACTGGGGTCGATGTAATCGACTTAATACCTATATCTGTCCTTGTTTGTCCCCTCTATGTTTAGCCCCTTGTGGGTAATAAAGAAATAGGTACCATGCTTTTTGTTCTCTTCAACTAACCAATACTTCCCTGATGGCTCTGGCCATGCAAAGGAGGCAGACCTTTTGCAACAACTTTTCTCGGCACTCTATTCCCATTTCCATTATATTTTGGACCCAAATTACTTGCTATTGGCGGATTTTCTATGAATGCAAAAGTTAATCCTGCTTTTATTAAGAAAGCTGTAGCCAGTAACTGTTTGGTTTTATCAAAGAATGGTCCTTGTTTGATGCAAATGATACAATGATCAATTTAATTTCTTTTAAAAGCTGTTATTTATGAAATGACTGAAAGAAGGAGGGACTCAGAAAAATCTATAGATGAATCCACAGCTTCGTGTAATCACAGATATTGGGATGTAAATGTACAATCATCTGGTAAATTCTGGAATTTAGAAATAATGTGAATTTACGAGGTTTTGCCTGCTGTAAAAATTATTAAGAATTCAACCTTGGTTTGAAAAAAATATCCATGGTTACACTCGTAATTGATGGATCAAGTACCGTGGTAAAATTTGTTAAGGATATTAAATACGAACATGAAGTGTGTTAAACACATAGGCGTCATTGGTTGCTTATGATGCTATTCACAAGGAAATTTAATCAAATTAGGATTAAACTAATTTAACTAATGATCCTTGCACGAGTTGGAAGGTAATTCGAGGATAATGATTAAAATGTAAATTCTTGCAATTTCGAATTGGCTTAATGATTATGTAATCTGCAACAAATTGAAGTTACAGAAGACTCTTCCGCTCAAAAGCAATTTTAAGCATTGGTAATATCATTAAAAAGAGAGAGAACAATTTTCGGTTTATTTTGTACGTCTCCTGCAAAATGAAATACTTTGGAAATATGTGTAAGAGGAGCTTGGTCATAAATTGCAATTAATCGATAACACGAAGGCAAGATAGAATAGTTTATCTGCAATTATAGGACGATTATTGTTCTTTAAAAGCTATATTGCAAAAGTTAAAATCGCTATGAAACAACCTCTTATCTTTTCCAACAATGGCGTTAATGCTATTCATACTGTTACGTCAGTATTGGAACCAAAATGATGCAGCGTTTGATCTCTGCAGAGAGTAATTTTGTTTTATTTCGGAAGAATTAAACCAACAAAATATTCCATGTTCCTCTTGCTGTGAGAACGTGTCACCAAAGGAATCAAATTGCAAAGGAATAAAAACAAAAAGCGAATTGTATTGATGAAGTATTTAAATAATCCTCTTTTAATTCGGGATGCACTTAATTCATTTTTAATTTGGCTATCGGAAACTTCAATGCGAAATATCTCAAAGAAATTCTATGACAAAAAAATGTTCGTCGTTTTGTCGGAAGAATACCCTACTCATTCCATTAAAAGGGAAGAGATTAAATGTTTCCATTAACAAAACAGTTGAAAACATTGTGCAGAGTGTTCGATCATCTTATGGTCCAAAATACGTTATCAAAGAGACGAAAACGTTTGAAAAATAAAACAAGATGGAGAACAATTAACTTGCGGAAAATTTATTGGTCCTAATTTTGAATTTTATCCATATCTTTTATATACTGGTCAATTTAGACTGATAAACCTGTGGGTTTTTATTGTTTCCTTTATAACTTCATACCTTTCATGATTACAGAGTGGTGTTATGAGAAGCGATGTTGCTATATACTTGCCATTCCTATTTGCTGCAACTCTACTGCATCAACTCTCTGCAACAAGCTCTCTATTCACAGGACGTCTAAGGTGGCTCGGCCATACTCTTCGTCAGCTTCCTATGAATTTCATTCGCAAGGCGATCAACTCGGCTTCCCTCCCAGACCAGCGTAAAGGAGCTGGAGAACAACTGAAAACATGGCTGGCGACAGTTAAGGCGGAAGTGGGAGCACAATTGGACCCTCCGCATCTATGGTCTTCTCAGTGGAACCGGGAGTGAGCATCCATTACAGCCTTAACTGCGGCTGACCGACGGGTGTGGTCAGCATTCATGAGGGGTGGGGTGATCTGGCTGGTGACTGCCGCAGCAAGTAATTACACTCGTTCTATGTAATTTTTTCTCCATTTAACACTCTCTCTCTCCCTCTCACTCTCTTTCTCTCACTTTCTCTCTTTTCCCATATCTTACATTTAGGGCGGCAAGCTAGCAGAAACGTTAGCACGCCGGGCGAAATGCGTAGCCGTATGTCGTCTGCCGTTACGTTCTGAGTTCAAATTCCACCGAGGTCGACTTTGCCTTTCATCCTTTCGGGGTCGATAAATTAAGTACCAGTTATGCACTGGGGTCGATATAATCGACTTAATCCGTTTGTCTGTCCTTGTTTGTCCCCTCTGTATTTAGCCCCTTGTTAGTAGTAAAGAAATAGGTATTTCGTCTGCCGCTTCGTTCTGAGTTCAAATTCTGCCGAGGTCGACTTTGCCTTTCATCCTTTCGGGGTCGATTAAATAAGTACGTGTATGTATCTGAGTGTGTGAGCGGTTCTGTGTCTGTGTGTGTATGTGTGTGTGTGCCAACGTGTATGTGTCTTTTATGTCTGTGTTGTATTTGCCCACCGCCACTACTTGACAACCGATCTTGATGCATTCATCTTCCCATGAATTAGCGGTTCAGCAAAAACATCAAGCTTTTTAAAAAGACAGTAAGTCCTGGGCCAATGTACTCGACTAAATCCTTCAAGGCGATGCGGCACTGTAGCTGTAGTCCAATAATTGAGACAAGTAAAAGATTAAAGACGTGACATTGAGTTCTTAACTTTCTCCAAGAATATCAGCGACGTAATCAAAATAAAGCACTCCCATCTCGGAATCATAACAGACAGGAGAAGAATCTTCCTCAAGAACTCGCTATCATTTCGGAATTGCCGTCAGGAATAGAGAGAAGAGAATGGTATTAGATAGAAAGGCGGCGAGCCTTAGATTAAAGGCGGCGAGCTGGCAGAACCGTTAGCACGCCGGGCGAAATGCTTAGCGGTATTTCGTCTGCCGTTACGCACAACTATATGGACACATACAAACACACACACACACACACGTACACATAAGTTGATTCTGAACAATTGAACTACAACAAACGTTAATATTCGGATATTATTTAGGCAGGTAAACATACAGACACACAGACACACGCACACACACACACACGCACACATGCACACATACACATACTTTCTCATTTTGTCGGTTCCCCCTCTCTCTCTTTCTCTCTCTCTCACTCTCTCTCTCTCTTTGCTTTGTGTTGCTCTCCATCTCTCACTGTCCCCATCTCTCATTTTCTCACACTCTCTTCCTCTTTCTTTTTCTCATTTTCTCATTTTTCGCTCTCCCTTCTATATTTCTCTCTCTCTCTCTTTCTTTCTTTCTCTCTCGCTCTTTCTTTCCCTCTCTCTCTCTCTCTCTCTTCTTTCTCTCTCTCTCGTTCTTTCTCTCTCTCTCTCTCACACACACATATACACATATACATACACATACACACAAATACAACACACACACACACACATACAACCCATGCGCGCACACAAATACAACACACACACACACACACACATGCATACACACACACACACAGATTTATATATTTCTGAGATGGTTCCAATGCTTTCATCTAAAAAAGAAACTAACAATGACGACCATTGTGAAATCGATCTAACAACTTACATTGTAATTTCAATCAGATTGATATAAATTAATTTCTGTTAGTAATTACACTTGAGAATCGAATTACCATTCTTTTTATCTCCATTCTTTTCTCACACGACATTATAGGAAATCACGTGACATTATTGATAGTCACGTGATATTATTGATAATTATTTGATAATTTGCCAAATCGTACAAACTGTCGTTTAATCTTCATTTGAATCGTTCCAGCGGCAGGAGTGTAGCTGGGAGGCTGAGAAGAAGAGGACGAAGAAGAGACATGGTAGAGAGAGATAAATAGAGAGATATATATGGTAAAGAGAGAAAGAGAAAGAAAAAGAAGACAGTGATGATTGGAGAAGGAGAACATAGAAAAGAGAGTTAGGGTCTTTTTATGTTTTTGAGTTTAAGCTTAGTTTAATCTTATCCGCTGACCCTTTCATCCGAGTCCTGGTAAAATGAAGCCACATGCCAGTGGGACTGCGGTTGAAGGATTAGGGAATCTTTTATAACAAAGTTAAAGAGATTTCGTCTTCTGGAAATTCATATTTCATTCAATAGAATTCCGCGGATCAACGAGAGGCCTGTTATATTCAAGATAACGGGGAGGAATTTATATTTGAGTCAAAGATATGAACTCTATATTTGAGCCAAAGAACTCCGCATTTGAGCAAATATTACATTTGAGCCAACGTTAAGGGCTTTATATTTGAATCAACGAAGGGAACTTATTTTTGAGCCATTATAGAATAAACTACATTTGAACCAATAAATGGTCATTTATATTTGAGCCATCATAAGGTACTCTATATTTGACCCAACGAAGGGATTCTATTCTTGAGCCATTATTGGAGATTCTATATTTGAGCCAACAAAGGAATCTCCAACACTTGGAATTTCATTTTTGAGCCAATAAAGGGGACTCTTCTTTTGAGTCATCACGAAAAAGAAGACTCTATATTTCAGCCAAAATGGCTGACTTTCTGTTTTGAGTCATCATTGAGAAATCTATATTTGAGTTAATCAATATAGTTGTTCTGTCACTGACACAAATACAGACGCCTTCCATCTTTGCTAGAGGAGTGTCATGGAGAAATGAGAAATTTTAATTTGCAACCCCAGAAAGCAAAACTTCCCTTAAATCATATCACAGTGGCTTTAAATAGAAAGGGAAAGGTTTATTGCGAGATACAGTCCTAGAAATATTGGCATTGAAAAAGGAAATAACGGATTAGTCGCGCTGGGAACACCTTTGATCATAAGTGGACTTCGTCCGGGTTAGCCTGGACTGAACACAACAAGGAGGGCACTTCTGGCGAATCTTATGCGATTCCTTTATATATTATATATATATATCGTGACGCATATTTGCCATTTGAATATGGCTAACCCCTAAGGGTGGGTGCTACTGTAGTTTGT
This sequence comes from Octopus sinensis, assembly GCF_006345805.1. Taxonomy (NCBI): domain Eukaryota; kingdom Metazoa; phylum Mollusca; class Cephalopoda; order Octopoda; family Octopodidae; genus Octopus; species Octopus sinensis. The sequence goes on along the minus strand of NC_043000.1, from coordinate 26,204,781 downwards.
AGCCCCAGGAAGATATCTAGCTACAAACTACAGTAGCATCCACCCTTAGGGGTTAGCCATATTCAAATGGCAAATATGCGTCACGATGTGTTACCGCTACTGTTTATAACTCGCTCTGAGATTTATCATTGTGATATATATATATATATATATATATATATATATATATATTATATATATATATATATATATTAATCGGTTCATTTTAGAGGAAAAACTGAATATTCAAACTAAACAATTAACTGACATCAAAACAAGTAGAACAGGGTGTGAATGAGTGAAAGGCAACGAAGCAAAAGTAAAGGTCGAACATAGAACAAGATAGAAATCAAATGGTTTATATATGATCATATATTATCTAAAATCTATACATCACTGCCTTATTTCTTCGTTGTCTTAAAGAGAGAAGGGAAAACAATTAGAAAGACATTTCTACACAGACGCATACACATATACGCATGTATGTTTGTATATGTGTGAGTATGTGTGTGTATGTATAAATGTTTGTTTATATACGTGTGTATTTGTATATATACATATATACAAATAGACGCCTGTATAAACCAACATACATACATATGTGTAGATGCAGGATGGCCAAATGATTAAGAAGTTTATTTTGCAACCATGGGTGCCAGCTTCGATCCCAATTGTGTAGCATCTTACTTCTTTATTGCCCACTAGGGGCTAAACATAGAGGGGACAAACAAGGACAGACAAACGGATTAAGTCGATGATATCGACCCCAGTACGTAACTGGTACGTAATTTATCGACCCCGAAATGATGAAAGGCAAAGTCGACCTCGGCGGATTTTGAACTCAGAACGACGAAATACCTATTTCTTTACTACCCACAAGGGGATAAACACAGAGGGGTCAAACAAGGACAGACAAACGGACTAAGTCGATTACATCGACCCCAGTGTGAAACTGGTACTTAATTTATCGACCCCGAAAGGATGAAAAGCAAAGTCGACCTCGGCGGAATTTGAACTCAGAACGTAGCGGCAAACCAAATACCTATTTCTTTATTACTTACAAGGGGCTATACATAGAGGGGACAAACAAGGACAAACATAGGTATTATGTCGATGACATCGACCCCAGTGCGTGTATGGTACTTACTTAATCGACCCCGAAAGGATGAAAGGCAAAGTCGACCTCAGCGGAATTTGAACTCAGAACGTAGCGACAGACGAAATACCGCTAAGCATTTCGCCCGGCGTGCTAACGTTTCTGCCAGCTCGCCGCCTTATATTGTAGCATCTAGTGTAACATCTTGCCAAAATGTTATTTTTCATAAACTCGGTTTACTACATATCTTTTGACAGAAATTGCATAGAAGACCATCGAGCTTTTGCACAAGAAAGCTAACGATGCATGGAGCCTATCATCCATGTGCAGACACTGATCGCCTATTCACGAAGAGAGCAAATGAAGGAAGGGTACTGATAAGTGTGGAAGATTGTGCACTTATCGAACTCGAGAGCTTAATGAGAGATCTAGCCCAAAGTAAGGAAACCATGCTAGTGATAGTTAGAACCGAGGGAGTATTGAGAGCAGAGGAAAAAGGGAAAACAAAGGAAGAAGTGCAAAAAGGACATGTAGAAGAATTACGCAAGATGGGACACACAATCAATTCCATGTAGCCACAACAGAAGTTGCTGGAAAAAATAGGTGGGATTGGCTGATAAAAGGAACAATAAAAAAGGAGACCGAGATCACTATACCGGCAGTGCAACTCACACACACACACACACACACACACACACACACACATACATACATATATATATATATATATATATATACCCACGAATAGTCGAGAAGGGAGGCGAAAAGATAGATAGATACAGCCCTCTTAAGTACGAAATAGCCCAGCTATGGAAAATGAAGAAGATGAAGATAGTGCCAATTATTGTTGGGTCCTTGGGAACAGTATCAGAAGGCATCAAGGGGAATATAAAGGAAACTGGAATAGGATTCCCAATAGAGCTGTTACAAAAGGTTTGCCTCCTTGGCACGGCCAGAATAATCAGGAATGTATTAGATGGTTTAAAAGAGCGGATAGCATGGTACCGTAGGCTGTAAGTAGTAAACCTGCGACGCAGTTAATATTCCAGGAGCTCCTGCAAAACCTGTGAAAAGACAAATATTAATAATAATAATAATAATAATAATAATAATAATAATAATAACAACAACAACAACAACAACAATAATAATACTAATAATAATAATAATAATAATAATAATAATATATCACCCCCACTAGGCATAATACCAGCTTGGACTTCTAACTTGTCTCTTGAGGTCTCTGGTTGAGACTTGGAGCCAACTTATACAAATACAAAGCAAAAGTCAAACATCGAATAATAATAATAATAATAATAATAATAATAATAATAATAATAATAATAATAATAATAATAATATAATAATAATAATAATAATAATAATAATAATGATGATAATGATGATGATGATGATGATGATGATGATGATGATGATGATGATGATGAGGATGAGGATGAGGACGAGGACGAGGACGAGGACGAGGACGAGGACGAGGACGAGGACGACGACGACGACGACGACGACGACGACGACGACGACGACGACGACAACAACAACAACAACAACAACAACAACAACAACAATAACAATAACAATAACAATAACAATAATAATAATAATAATAATAATAATAATAATAATAATAATAATAATAATAGCAGCCCTGATGCAGTACCAGGCAGTGGCTCTCATGGCTTTTGATCTTAACTGATTGGAAGTGTTATCATGTACATTGTTTTGTCTTGGTATAAAAGATGGGCTACAGCAAATATTCTGCTCAATACCACAGATTTGCTTGTCAGTTGTTTGACCTTAACCAGTTGAGCATGTCCCCTAGTGGCTGACGATATGTGCATCTCTGATCACGAGCAGAAGTAGTGGGGGAGCATCATAGCTATGTGTTGAGAGGGATTCTTTGGGGTTTGAATAATTCACCTCTGGAAACATGGGTGGTTCTTTCAACATCCTTAAACAACCCCGTTTCAGGGACCTTTTGAGCGGGATGGGCTACTCAACCTGAAGAAAATTCTAACTGGGCCCCACCTGCAAGGTCATGTGCTGTTTATCTTGATATGAGATCACCATGTCGCGCACATATGGTTGTGATGCATGTGCCTGGTGTACCCTTATCAGACGGGTAGTCATGATGGGTATAGTGGGCTTCGTATATTTTACCCCAATGTCACTTTGATGGCATGAACTGCTCTCTCATTCAATAATAATAATTATAATAATAATAATAATAATAATAATAATAATAGAACTGCTCATATCCTTCACAAAATCCTCTCTATGTAATCTCAAATTTTAAAACAAACATAATTTTCTTATGGTTTCTTAAGCATTCACTAGTACAACACTAAGTACAAAACCAAATAAATGGCACCCTAGGCATAACACGAATATGAACTTCCAACTTGTTGTCTTTTGGGGTCTCTGGGTGAGACTTGGAGCCAACTTGTACAAATGTAAAGCAAAAGTCAAACATAGAATAATACTAATAATAATAATAATATAATAATAATAATAATAATAATAATAATAATAAATAATAATAATAATCCTTTCTACTATAGGCACAAGGATTGGAATTTGTGGGGAGGAGATAGTCGATGTAATCAGCCCCCGTGCTCAACTTGTACTTATTTTATCGACTCCCGACATGATGAAGGGCAAAGTCAACCTCAACAGAATTTGAACTCGGAACGTAGTGACAGACGAAATGTAGCTGAGCATTTTGCCCGGCGTTTTACTGATTCTGCCAGCTCTCTACCTTACTAAGACTACTACTAATACTACAAATAATAATGATGATGATGATGATGATTATAATATAATAATAATAATAATAATAATAATAATAATAATAATATAATAATAATAATAATAATAATAATACTGATACTGTTAAACTGTTGGCAACTTCTCTTGGAGATTGTTTAATCATAGCTTTAAAAAATAGAATTAAACGATTCGTCATAGACAAGTAAATTCGGTTATATTCCTGTAGACTGCCCAAATCTAATTAGACATAATATCAGCGATTTATATCTTTGGTTCTCCCTATAGGCAATCTCTGAAGGAAATATAAAGACAATAAATGGATGAAAGCAATGCTTGTTCTTGAAGTAGTATAGAATTAGATCTTTGAAGTGACTACTTTACATTTCAGTTGTTGCCAATGATACAATGGCTGTCACAAACTTCTGCCAAACTTAAACAAGCTGTAGACGTTGGTTTACTGCCAACAATATGTTGACTGCTATTAAGATCTCAAGTTTCGCGCAAGCAATACCATTACGTACAATATGCACATAAATATATATATATATATGCGTGTGCGCGGCGCGCGTGTGTGTTTGTATGTATGTGTGTATGTGTGTATGTGTGTGTGTGTGTGTGTGTGTGTGTGTGTGCGTGTGTTTGGAGTAGGGTGGAAAGCGTGCACAGATTTCTCTCTTCTCCTTCAAGAAATCTTGATTGGAAGACCTCAAGCAAAAGTTCCAAATATTTCAACTGAAATCTTGAGATTAAAAGTGCACGGCAACAGAAGTGTAAGAATCAAGCTATGGTAGAAAAATGAGACAATGAACGATGAAGAGAGGCGGCGGGGGGGTTATATATGCGTGTGTGTATGTGTGTGTGTATGTGTTGGTGTGGGGGGCATGTATGTATGTATGTGTCTATGCGTGAGTATAGACGTACGTTGGTATATATACATATGTCGTATATATATGTATGTGTGTGATGGAGTTGTAAATACTTAGAGTGATTTGGTTTTTATATATACGCTCACATGCATACATATACATACATAGATAGATATATATATATATATATTTATATACATATATATACATATATATATGTGTGTGTGTATATATATGCATGTATGTATACATATACATATATAAATATGTATATAGTGTGTGTATATGTATGTATATATATATATACATATATATGTGTGTATAGATAGATAGATAAATAGACAGGTAGATAGAGAGACAGACAGACCGACAGACAGACAGACAGACAGACAGAGACAGAGAGAGAGACGGTAAGACAGAGTTTGTATGCGCAAGTGTTTGTGCGTGCTTCTCTGTTCATGATTAGATGCACGCATGGGCAAAGTGTGTGAGTTGAAAGTTAATACATAAGTGCCTGAGGTTTGTTAACAAGTTAACAGAAAAATATCAGTGTCTGTCTGATTGTGCTTGCTTGTGTGTGTGTGTGGAGAGAGAGAGAGAGAGAGAGAGAGAGAGAGAGAGAGTGAATGATTTACAAATCAAGAAAAGAAAAAAAAATACAACTTAGTAGCAAAACGATATTGTTTTGCATCATTTAATAATTATCATGTTCTTTCTCATTTTCTACTAAATATAGGATTTTAGCGAGACTTCAGCACCTTATAGTTTCAGGTGACGCCTTGGGAATCCGTCCTCGAGTCTTTGAACAAGAATGCTGCTCATTATTGTTATTCTTATCTGATTAAAGCTGCATCGCTGTATCCTGAAAAATCTTCTGCCATTTCTATCGGGTAATATGCTAGGTCGGGTATTGGTAGTCCGACGATCGCAGTTATTAAAGTAACAACTTATCCTATGACGTCATAACATACTTCTGGTCAAAAACCAACTTAAACTTCGAGCTACCGACGGAGTCTATATATGGTTACTCGATTTGATGTAAACAGCAGCCAAATTTTCAAATCATATCCACCGCCTTAAAAAAGGAAGGATGCATTAGAACAATCATAGGAAAACTACGGCCCTTGGACTTTCTGAATGGAACACGTAACGAAAATTTACCACGAATTTTTTTGTAGTGCTGCCCGCTTGATGGTAAGCCTGTCTCATGCGGCCCACCTGATGATGAGCCAGTCTCATGCAGCCCACCTGATGATGAGCCAGTCTCATGCGACCCACCTGGTGATGAGCCAGTCTTATGCGGCCTACATGGTGATGAGCCAGTCTCATGCGACCCACCTGGTGATAAGCCAGTCTTATGCGGCCCTCTTCTCGAAAAAGGTTGCCTATGCCTGCATTAGATGTTCGAGTCCTAGATAACTTGTAAAAGATGGGATGGCCAGAAAGGAATGTTTGAATACAGAAGCAATGTCTTTGTACGAAATAACAGCAATAACTCGTTTATTCTTGTACAAAAAAAAAAACAGAAAATAAGATTAGTGTTATCAGAGCTAATTTAAATGATTCGACGATTACCAGCGACCTCTATTTGATTGAGAGATTGCTTGCTTATCACAACGAATAATTCTATTATTCACTGTCGTATCTCGAGGCTGAAACATATGGAAGAATAAAAGAATACGCATCTGTTGTACGTAGCATTCGTTTACAAAGAGACATTGGAGTACATAAAAGTCATTCGAATACATAGCAATAATGAAAACGAAACAAAAGTAGACAGAGAAATATTAGTTCATAAACTACCATTTTATATAGATTTTCCTCAGCAAACAGAAAGCTAATCAAAATACAAACCAAAAGCCAACACACATGTTTGTCTGTGATTTCGTTCGCAACTTTCAATTATTTTCAAATCTTTTTCACTGATATAGTTTTGCATGCTAATTGTTGCCTTCCTCTGCGTTTCCTGATGCGAGGTAGGTTCTACCGATACTACATACACCCACACCCACAAGATATATATATATATAAAATATCGTGTACATTAAAACACATTAAGAGGCTTCCACTTGTTTTCAATAATAGAAATATTAAAATTACTAAGTCTCTCTAAAGGAGATTACGGCAGCGTTACTGGAAATTAATTGTTATCGCCATACTTATATGGCAGTCTTATAAATATAAGACTAAAGCTGTCGCTGATTAGCTCCAAGTGGCCATCGCCTCAAGCTAGCTATTTGACACACAACCTGCGTCCATTATAAAAAATTCGAACAGGGGAGGTCAGCCGCTTCATCCTGCCAGTCAGTAGCGACACCTGCTGGGTCTGACTACGCTGCATTGATAAAGGGCAAATAATATATATATATCTTTGTATGTGTAAAGTAACAGTTTTGAAAAAGCCATTGGTTTCATATCTAGCGTGAACTAGACATATCTTCAGTTTCTCTAAACGATAACTGTTCTCTGCAAAGAATGTTTTTTCAAAGCACAAGAACGCCGATGACAGTTCAAGAAATATTCCTCTTACAAAATTATAGAAGGTCTTACATCTGTTTCCAGGATATTGATTATATCCCTTCATCGGAGACGGTGTGAGAAAATGGTTATGCAACTATTTTCTGGAAACAGCTGTAAGACCTATTAATAAATGTTCTAAATCTTCACAGCCTTGGGGTTTTTTTATCTCATTCTAAAAAAAACTTTATATATATATATATATACGACGGGCTTCTTTCAGTTTCCGTCTACCAAATCCACTCACAAGGCTTTGGTAAGCAAGCTACTTACTTACTACACAGCTACTCCTGGGCCTATACCACACAATGTATAATATATTTATAAAAGCATGCGTGTGTGTGTCTGTGTGTGTGTATGTGTGTGTGTGTGTGTGTGCACGTGTGTGTGTGTTTGTCCTAATGGTGAGAGTGTTGCACTCATGATCGTGAGATCGTGGTTTCGATTTCCGGACTGGTTATGCGTTGTATTCCTCAGCAAAACACTTCATTTTACGTTGCTCTACACCACTCAGCCGTAAATGGGTTGAGCCTGCGACAGATTGGTACACAAAGGTGAGACGGGGACACAAAAATATCGCCTGAACAGACGCCTTCGTGAACCACGTTTTGCATTCAGCGATCGAAGAGATGATTTGTACAAGTGTGTAAGGCGACGAGCTGGCAGAAACGTTAGCACGGCGGGCGAGATGCTTAGCAGTATTTTGTCTGCCGCTACGTTCTGAGTTCAAATTCCTTTCATCCTTTCGGGGTCGATAAATTAAGCACCAGTTATGCACTGGAGTCGATGTAATTAGCTTAATCCCTTTGTCTGTCCTTGTTTGTCCCCTCTATGTGTAGCCCCTTGTGGGCAATAAAGAAATAAGAAACGTTAGCACGCCGGGCGAAATGCTTAGCGGTATTTCGTCTGCCGTTACGTTCTGATTTCAAATTCCGCCGAGGTCGACTTTGCCTTTCATCATTTCGGGGTCGATAAATCAAGTACCTGTTACGCACTGGGGTCGACGTAATCGACTTAATCCGTTTGTCTGTCCTTGTTTGTCCTCTCTGTGTTTAGCCCCTTGTGGGTAGTAAAGAAATAGATATTTTGTCTGCCGTTACGTTCTGAGTTCAAATTCCGCCGAGGTCGACTTTGCCTTTCATTCTTTTGGGTTCGATAAATTAAGCACCAGTTGCGAACTGGAGTCGATCTAATCGACTGGCTCTCTCACCAAAAAGTACGGGCCTTGTGTCTATGCCTAGAATAAAAAAAAGAGTAACAGAGGGTGGAGGAGTAGGGAGCGACGATGACGACGACGTGGACGATGATGATATATGTATGTATGTATGTATGTATGTATGTATGTATGTATGTATGTATGTATGTATGTATGCATGTATGTATGTTTGTGTGTATGTATACTTTTATTTATATGTATATATACATATATGCTTAAAAGCAACAATATAGATTTTATGGATTTTCAATGTTTATACAATCTCAGCAAGAAACAATTGAGTAAATTGATTCTCGCGTGTTCTTTATTGTGTCAGTGAAGTCCTGTGGCGTAGTGGTTAAGGTATTCGGCTCACAGGCTTCAGGTCGTGAGTTCGATTCTTGGGGGCGTGTCCTAGCATTGTATTTCACGTTGCTCCAATACACTCAGCTGGCAAAAATGAGATGTGCCTGTAATTCAGAGAGCCAGCCCTGTCACATTCTGCATCACGCTGAATCTCCCAGAGAACTACGTTAAGGATACGCAGGTCTGTGAAGGGCTCAGCCACGTGCACGTTAAATATCACGAGCAGATTGTTTCGTTGATCGGATCAATGACAAGGCTCATCATCGTAACCGACGGAGTGCCAATTTTCTACGCCTTATTAGCAAGAATTAATTTATAATTTTTTCTACTATAGGCACGTGCCTGAAATTTTAGAGTAGTGGGTTAGTCGATTACCTCGACCACACAACACCCCACCCCACATCAGCACTCAAAAGGTACTTTATTGACTCTGAAAAGATAAAAGACAAAGTCAACTTCGGCACAATTTGAACTCAGAACGCAGACAGCCGAAAGAAATGTCACCAAGCATTTTGTCCCACCTTGCTAACGATTCTGCCAGCTCGTGGCCTTACTAACAAATATAATCCTCTCTACTATAGGTACAAGGCCTGAAATTTTGGAAGAAGGAGTAGCAATTACATCGACCCCAGTACGCAACTGGTACTTATTTCATCGACCCAGAAAAGATGAACAAAGACGAACAAAATGCCACCGAGTAGTTTGTCCAACTTGCTAACGTTTCTGCCAACTCGCCGACTTACAACGAAGAAATATAAAATGGTTTTCAAATTTTACCACAAGGATTTTAGGGAGGGAATGAGTCGATTACATCAACTCCAGTGTTCAACTGGTATTTAATTTATCGACCCCAAAAGGATGAAAGGCAAAGTCAACCTTGACGGAATTTGAACTCAGAAAGTAGCGACGGACGAAATACCGCTAAACATTTCGTCCACGCGCTAACGATTCGGCCAAGCTCGACGCCTTATACCCAAGAAATATAATCCCTTCAATAATAGATGCAAGGCTTGAAATTTGAGGAGAGGAGTTAAGTCGATTATATCGACCCCAGTGCTAACTGGTGCTTATTCAATCGACCCCGAAAGCATGAAAGGCAAAATCGACCTCGGCGGAATTTGAACTCAGAACGTAGCGGCAGACGAAATACCTATTTCTTTACTACCCACAAGGAGCTAAACACAGAGAGGACAAACAAGGACAGACAAACGGATTAAGTCGATTACATCGACCCCAGTACGTAATTGGTACTTAATTTATCGACCCCGAAATGATGAAAGGCAAAGTCGACCTCGGCGGAATTTGAACTCAGAACGTAACGGCAGACGAAATACTTATTTCTTTACTACCCACAAGGAGCTAAACACAGAGGCGAAAAACAAGGACAGACAAAATGATTAAGTCGATTATATCGACCCCAGTGCGTAACTGGTACTTGTTTAATCGACCCCGAAAGGATGAAAGGCAAAATCGACCTCGGCGGAATTTGAACTCAGAACGTAACGGCCGACGAAATACCTATTTCTTTCCTACCCACAAGGGGCTAAACACAGAGGCGACAAACAAGGACAGACAAAAGGATTAATTCTATTACATCGACCTCAGTGCGTAACTGGTACTTAATTTATCGACCCCGAAAGGATGACAGGCAAAGTTGACCTCGACGGATTTTGAACTCAGAACGTAGCGGCAGACGAAATACTACTAAGCATTTCGCCCAGCGTGCTAACGTTTCTACAAGCTCGCCGCCTTACACCCAAGAAATATAATATGAACTGAAAGTAAGTGGAAGCTAAAATTTTCACAAAGAACGATTTTATAACAGGCGAAAGGAAGCTTCCATCGTTCTAGTTTAGATCAACAAAGAAAATAAATATATATATAGACGCGGAAAGAAGCAATATCTTATCGGAAATCGACAAAGTACAAGCTTTTTTTTCTAACAAGATCCGGCAACACGTGGAAGTGTTCTGAGAAATTATTAATTTTTTTCCTTTTTTTTTTTAATGGTTTTTGAAAGTGATTGGATATCGGTGGGGGAGGTGGGGGATGGAGGGAACTTATATTCTGTTTTATTATTTAATGTCTACCAGCTAACATGACAATACCACAAAGTTATCGGCCATTCAGAGAAACCTGATATGTATGTCTACATATATACCTACAGATATACATATATATATGCACACGTGTGTGTGTGTGTGTGTGTAAATATGCATAGGTATGGATACATATATATATATATATATAATATATATATATATATATATATATACATATACTTGTTGCTTATTTTGATATATATATATATGTGTGTGTGTGTGTGTGTGTGTGTGTGTCTGTGTGTATATATATATGTTTTATATATATATATATATATATATATATATATAATATATATATATATGCATGCAGGCTTTTTTGTATGTATACATGTAAATGGAAATGTGTATATACATGTGCACACACAATATGTAAATAAGTATGTATGTGTGTGCGTGTGTGTGTGAGCATGTGTAATGGTGCGTGCGTGAGTGCGTGTGTATATTAATTAAGAAAAAAAAAAGGGTATCTGTACACAAAATAAACCAAATACTAGAATGAAATAAGATTCAAACATACCTTCTTACGTACAACCATTCAGATGAACAGTGAAGTGTAGTTGTTATGCGTGTGTATATAAGCGTGAGTGAACACGTGTGTTGACCAAAAAAAATATTAAATTAAATATATTTATTATTCTGTGAATATCACCAACACTCGATTAAATTTCATTTAAAAATTGAATGAATAAAAAGAAGATCCTGCAACGAGAAATTCTTTTCTTCATTGTTTTTCTTCCTCTTCATCTTATTTTCCTCTACTTTTTCCTTCTTTATCTTCTTCTCCTCCTCCTCCTACTCCTCCTCCTTCCTTCTGTCATTTATAAACCCACTTCGTTTCCTTGACATTTGAAGCTTTTTATTTCCTCTTTCTCCACGATATACATGCGTGTACGCGTGCGTGTATATGAGTGTGTGTATGTATGTATATATATATATATATATATATATGTGTGTGTGTGTGTATATGTATGTATATATATTGACATATGTGTATATATATATATATATTATATATATATATATATATATACCTACATGTGGTTATGTATAGATGCATGTACATACATTCATATGTATACATTTACATATAGTAATGTATACATGTATATATGCATATATATATATATATACATATATATATATATATATAAATGACTACGTGAATGTGTGTGTATATAAATACATACACACACATATATGTGTATATGTATATATATGTATATATACATATATATATATGTGCGCATATATATATACACATACATATATATATACATATATACATATAGATACATACATATATATATCTACATATATACACATATATATATACATACATACATACATACATACATACATACATACATATACATACATATATACATACATATATACATACATACATGCATATTCATCATTCTTTGAAACTGGTGTCCCCACTTCATTGCCTTCTTTTTGTGCTCATTGCCTTGCACGTGTGTAGTGTGTGTGCGTTGTGTGTGTAAGTGTGTGTGTGTGTGGTGTGTATGTGTGTGTGTGTGTGTGTGTGTGTGTGTGTGTGTGTGTGTGTGTGTGTGTGTGTGTGTGTGTGTGTGTGTGTATGTATGTATGTATATATATTATATATATATATGTAGTTTTCGTTCTGTATCTTCATTCCATATATCTCATAATTAAATTGCGGAAATATAATGAAATTATTAAGTTTCTAAAAAGTTGTCTACAATTGATTTCTCGCGGCATATTCTCCTATGGAATATTTCGGAGAGAAAAGGAAGGTGGGGTTGGGGCTAAAAATGAAAGACTTCGACCAAAAGGAAGCATGTAGACATGAGAACGTGTGTGGAAACGTACGTATACACACACACAAACACAACAGCCTCGCATTTATGTTTGTGTATGTGTGTGTGTATATATATATATATATATATTATATATATATATATATATATATATATATATATATATATGTATGTATGTATGTATGTATGTATATATATACGTATGTATGTATGTATTTATGTATGTATAAGGTGTAATTCTTGGTTATAGGATTCCATTACTTTAATGGAAAGCTGCTAGCTGGAACTATGTAACCTTGTACGCTATACATGTTACACGGATATGTATTGAGTTCTTGTTTATATATATATATTTACTTTGTTGGTACTTTTACCCGAGCCCTGATCACAATGATGAGCACAGCACCTACAATATGTGTCTGTGTGTGTGTGTGTGTCTGTGTATGAGTGTCTGTGTGTGTGTGCGCGCGTTTGAGGGACTAATTTATGTGCAAAGAAAGCCACACGCTGCGAAGCTCACACATACAAGTGTCTTTGCCTAGATCTATATCTAAGTATTTGTGTGGGTGTATGTGATTTTTATGTGTGTGTCTTTGTGAACGTTGATGCGGCTATTAGTGTGCATACGCTTATGATTCGTATTTATGTATGTATGATGTATGAAAAAATGTATGTATGTTTTAAGTGTTCGTTTTGCTTAAAAATTCCTCGTTTGCATATATATATATATGTACGCGTGGAGGCGCAATGGTCCAGTGGTTAGGGCAGCGGACTCGCGGTCATAGGATCGCGGTTTCGATTCCCAGACCGGGCGTTATGAGTGTTTATTGAGCGAAAACACCTAAAATCCACGAGGCTCTGGCAGGGGATGCTGGTGATCCCTGCTGTACTCTTTCACCACAACTTTCTCTCACTCTTACTTCCTGTTTCTGTTGTACCTGTATTTCAAAGGGCCGGCCTTGTTACTCTCTGTGTCACGCTGAATATCCCCGAGAACTACGTTAAGGGTACACGTGTCTGTGGAGTGCTCAGCCACTTACACGTTAATTTCACGAGCAGGCTGTTCCGTTGATTCGGATCAACCGGAACCCTCATCGTCGTAACCGACGGAGTGCTTCCAAAATATATGTACGCATGCTAACCTGTCCTTCTGCATGTGTATATGTGTATATCTAAGCATGTATCTATGAATAATGTTTGTGCGTGCGTGTGTGTGTGTGTGTGTGTGTGTGTGTGTGTGTGTGTGTGGTGTGTATCAATGTTTGTTTTTATATTCAGTTATGATCCGACTATTGCTTAGCTGGCCGAAACTTCGAAGACACTATCAATGATATTCTTGTTTCAGAACAATATATGTGTATGTGTGTATATGCGTGTGTGTGTGTGTGTGTGTGTGTGAGTGTGTGTATATATGTATATTTCTTTTTTTATAAAGCTGTCAAAGAAGTTTTCATAAATCAGGAACATGTATATATATATATATATATATATATATATATATATATATACAAATAAAAATGAGTTTTCGTGTGCATTTATGTTTGCGTGTATGTATGCGTGTGTGTCTGCGTGTGAGGGTGTATACACACACACACACACACAAACACAAACACACACCTACGCACGCACGCACACTCTTAGGCAAAAATGAAAATGAGCCAAACCTTGTTATTATAACTTTGTCGCGTTAAAGTGTATTATATACAGCAACTTTAATAGATTATTTACTCTGATACTTTCTGTACATAGCATTTTGGGAGAAAATTGTGTTTTACAAAATTGCATACAGGATTTTTTGTGTAATAACGAAACTGAAGAGTTCAAGTTTTTCGTCTTTTACCCTTAAGGGCTAATATAGCAAGTAAGAAAGAAGTTTCTAAAAAGTAGGACAGTTCTTTTATGTAAATAAAAATATTTGAAAGAAGCATTTAGAATGTTAAGAAGTCTATATTTTGATTTATTTTCAATGGACGTTTGTAAGAAGTTTCTGTTAATGCTTTTATCAAAAGGTGTGCATAAATAGCTCTAATTAAGCTTGTAAAACTTTTTTTTTTATGAATATACCTTTAAAGGTGTATTTGTGAAGTATGCCTTCAAACGAAAAGACATTCCCTACTGCTATAAATTTTAAAAGCATATCACTATTCTTCATAAAGTAAGCATAATTCATTCCGAAATCCACAAGTTGCTTAAGAAGAAAATATTGCTCCTGGCATAAAAGGAAGAGGTCAACGCTTTGGTAAAGAAAAAAGGATCTAGCAGACATAGAACTACTGTTATTACAGATGCCAGAAGAATGAAATCTTTGTTTCATCAGATGAGAAAGAAGAGCTTGCAGCATCTGTCAAGAGTCTACAGCTTTTGAAAACAAACTCATTCAAAGAAGGTTGGAAGATACTTTTTTTTTTGCCTCAAAAATTGTGCTTGGAAGCCTCTGTTAAGTGAGAAATGCATAAAGGATAAACTGCACTGCTTGACCAAATATGGTAACTGTGATTTAGACGGGATTCAGAAAGTGCTCTGGGCTGGTGAGTCGAGATGTGAGCTATGTTATGAAGCATGAGAACGTTTCTATCACAGAGCTAATGAGAAACCCTATCTTGAATGTATTTCCCTATTGATCGTTTTTTTTTCTTTTCTTTTTTTCGATCCCTTTTGATCGAAAACCCACCTCCACTTTTTTTTTCTCCCCAAAAAGAAAAGCTCTATTTTGCAATTTGCCCCTCTGTGTTCAGCCCTATGTGGCGAATAAAGAAACGTATCTTGAATGTATTTCAACAACTGTGAAGTACGATGATGGTAGAATCATGTATGAGATGAATTGGATCTTTTTGCTTTGACCGGCAGATTTTTAAAATAATTTCTTTGTAACTAAACACTTTTAAACTTCGTATACTGGTAGAATATGTTATATAAAGCATATTTTTCTCTTGGCTTCCTTGTAAGCTATTTGTTGTTTAATTTCTTGCATTTCGGCAATTTCAACCAATCAATGACGTCTATTGAGGTGAATACAATTTCTCCGGTTCTTTGTCAACAACAATTATTTGCGGTGTCATATCAATTTGTCACTGTTATTTATGTCATATTTCATATCAGTTACGATGAATTTACATTTAAAAATCTTATAAATCGTAAATAGTAAATTATGATCTTGGACGATTTCACCCTCTCCATCAAAAAACATTTCCTAGGGGAATAAAAATATAACAGCAAAGCAATCAATTTTCAACAAAACAGTGCTTCTGATCCGTCGTGTCTTGCTCGACACCTGATATGCCCCACATTATAACGGCGTACTTCGTCGTCTGCGCAACTGGCCCGAACGGCATACCTCGCCGTCTGACTCCACTCGTTGTGTCTGTCCACTATTTATTTGTGGTGGAACATGCCACTTCTCTCACTCGGGCTATCCTCCTCAACATACTCACAATGCCGAAGTAATTAAAAAAAATTGAAAAACTTCTTGAAAATTATATCCTAGCCAAGTCGGTGTCCAGATTCGAATTCCAAATTTGCAAACTCAAATCAATGTCGGGAGGCTGTGAAACATAATGTGACAAAATTGATATTTCTTAGTCCAAAAGTATTATTCTGATTACTAAAAGAAGGCTAAGAGACATGTTTTCCATCTTAATTTGTTGAGGTATTTCTGCATGTTGTTGTGGCTTATGAGATTTTATATAAATCTTTTAATTGCTTTAATCATTGAACTGCGCTCATGCTGGAGCACCGCAAATAAGTAGTGAATTACTTATTTTTCGATATCTTATACTTATTCTAACATTCTCTTTTGCAGAACTCAGTTACAAGGTCTTATTCAAACCCACACAAACAAACCAACACCGACACAAATACGCACACACGTACACATATGAACGCGCGCACATACGTACATATACGAAAGAAAGCACACATACACGTACACGCATACATATATAACACAGTTTCCAGTGGATACTTTCTACAGTCGAAGCCTTAAAAGGTAGAAATACGCAGCAAGCAATGCTACCACCGCTGCCGAGTGTTTCTTTTCTGTTCTTATATTTTTATGTGATTTAATACTGTACGTTTATAAGAGGTACTTATCTCAAGACGAGTACGTAGTGTATTGGGCTTTCAATGACGTATCTGCTTTAAGTGTGAGACACTGATTTCTATTTTAAACATAGACGCAGGAGTGGGTGTGTGGTAAGTAGCTTGCTTACCAACCACATGGTTCTGGTTTCAGTCCAACTGCGTGGAACCTTGGGTAAGTGTCTTCTACTATAGCCTCGAGCCGACCAAAGCCTTGTGAGTAGTTTTGGTAGACGGAAATTGAAAGAAACCCGTCGTATACATATATATATATTATATATATATATATATATGTGTGTGTGTGTGTGTGTGTGTGTGTGTGTGTGTCGCCAGCATCGCTTGGCAACCGATGCTGGGGTGTTTACGTCCCCGTGACTTAGCGGTTCGGCAAAAGAGACCGATAGAATAAGTACTAGGCTTACAAAGAATAAGTCGTGGGGTCGATTTGCTCGACTAAAGGCGGTGCTCCAGCATGGCAGCTGTCAAATGACTGAAACAAGTAAAAGAGTAAAAGAGTAAAGAGTATACATACAAAGTTAAACACATGCATAGGCTTTCAATGATGTTTCTGCTTTAAGTGTGAGACACTGATTTCTATTTTAAACATACAAAGTTAAACACATGCATAGGCTTTCAATGATGTTTCTGCTTTAAGTGTGAGACACTGATTTCTATTTTAAACATACAAAGTTAAACACATGCATAGGCTTTCAATGATGTTTCTGCTTTAAGTGTGAGACACTGATTTCTATTTTAAACATACAAAGTTAAAACATGCATAGGCTTTCAATGATGTTTCTGCTTAAGTGTGAGACACTGATTTCTATTTTAAACATACAAAGTTAAACACATGCATAGGCTTTCAATGATGTTCTGCTTTAAGTGTGAGACACTGATTTCTATTTTAAACATACAAAGTTAAACACATGCATAGGCTTTCAATGATGTTTCTGCTTAAGTGTGAGACACTGATTTCTATTTTAAACATACAAAGTTAAACACATGCATAGGCTTTCAATGATGTTTCTGCTTTAAGTGTGAGACATGATTTCTATTTTAAACATACAAAGTAAACACATGCATAGGCTTTCAATGATGTTCTGCTTTAAGTGTGAGACACTGATTTCTATTTTAAACATACAAAGTTAAACACATGCATAGGCTTTCAATGATGTTTCTGCTTTAAGTGTGAGACACTGATTTCTATTTTAAACATACAAAGTTAACACATGCATAGGCTTTCAATGATGTTTCTGCTTAAGTGTGAGACACTGATTCTATTTTAAACATACAAAGTTAAACACTGCATAGGCTTTCAATGATGTTTCTGCTTTAGTGTGAGACACTGATTTCTATTTTAAACATACAAAGTTAAACACATGCATAGGCTTTCATGATGTTTCTCTGCTTTAAGTGAGACACTGATTTCTATTTTAAACATACAAATTAAACACATGCATAGGCTTTCAATGATGTTTCTGCTTTAAGTGTGAGACACTGATTTCTATTTTAAACATACAAAGTTTAAACACATGCATGCATACACACATGCATATATACAGCCAGACATACAAGCATCCATTCATTTGTGTATATGTGTGTGCGCGCACGCGCATGTGTACAAGGCGATATGCAACGGCGCATTGTTTGCTTTTGTGAGTATAAAAGTCTGTATAAATCCGTGTGTGTGTATACTTATGTTGTTACATTCATATAATCACATTGCAAATATCTCCATGAGACGATATGTAATAGCACAGTAATTGCAAGTGTATATCTGTGTGTATATATTTCTATATACGTATGTATGTGTGTGTGTTTGTGTGCGTGTGTGCATGAGGGTGCCAGTGTGTGGAGGTGAAGTTTTATACTCATATGTTTTCATTCTCCATGTTCTTGATATCTCCAGTTGTAAATAAATCTTGCATTATTTTGGATAATATTCGACATGCAGCAATGATGTGATCTACTTTCCGTGCATTCAAACCACAAAGCCCAGATTGTATGTTTCCGCTCATATCAGAGATGTTTTTAACGATAAACTGTATGGCCTAACATTGATTCCGCTCTGTTGCAATAAGAATTTCTATTTGACCTTAAACGATGTACTTTTCATCCAGACAGTTGATATTTTCCAGTATATGGCTTTCTTTTCCAGAGATATGAATATATCTGTGTACATGCCAGGGTTTGTTTATCTGTGATTTCCTGATAAAAGATTGAATCAATTTCTCCATCTGCAGTTTGGTAAGCTTGGCAGTTGTGATTGGTTGAATGTACGGTGAGATGGCTGGTTTATATATGATGACTGTCCGTGATATTTTCGCTGAAATATACAAGAGACTACTTGCAATTTTCTTGTGTTTCTGGTATTTTCTTATTATTATAATAATTATTGCTGCTACTTCTGCTGCTGCTGTTGCTGTTGTTGCTGCTGCTGTTGTTCCCATCGCCTTAATCTTATTACTCTTTTACTTGTTTCAGTCATTTGACCGTGGCCATGCTGGAGCACCGCCTTTAGTCGAGCAAATCGATCCCAGGGCAAATTCTTTGTAAGCCTAGTACGTATTCTATCGTTCTCTTTTGCCGAACCGCTAAGTTACGGGGACGTAAACACACCACCATGATTGTCAAGCGATGTTGAGGAAGGGAACAAACACAGACATAATACACACACGTGCATATATATATATATATATATATATATAATATATATATATATAATATATATATATATATATATATATATATATTATATATACATATATACGACGGGCTTATTTCAGTTTCCGTCTACCAAATCCACTCACAAGGCTTTGGTCGGCCCGAGGCTATAGTAGAAGACACTTGCCCAAGGTGCCACGCAGTGGGACTGAACCCGGAACCATGTGGTTGGTAAGCAAGCTACTTACCACACAGCCACTCCTACGCCTATAATTGTGTACTTTTACTACACAACAGGACATAATCTGGCTAACCACATTTCTTGGATTTAAGCTTATAAACTGTTTAATACTTACAATCAAATCTTACAATCAGTTTAATAGTTACAATTGAAAACTTTATCCATTTAATTTAGTAATATTGCTAGTAATACTGGTTTCAAATTTCTGCACATGGCCAGCAATCGAGGAAGAGGGAAAGTCAACTGGTACTTATTTTATCGACCCCCGAAAGAATGAAAGGCAAAGTCGACTTTGAAGGCATTTGAACTCAGAATGTAAAGAGGGACTGAATGCCGCTAAACCTTTAACCAGGCGTACTAACGATTCTTTTCTACTCTAGGCACAAGGCCGGAAATTTTAGATTAGATCAACCCCAGTACGCAACTGGTACTTAATTTATCGACCCCGAAATGATGAAAGACAAAGTCGACCTCGGTGGGATTTTAACTCAGAACGTAAAGACAAACGAAATACCACTAAGCATTTCGCCCAGCGGGCTAACAATTCTGCCAGCTCGCCGCCTTACTTTTGCTATTAATCTTTTCTACTCTAGGCAGCTGGCTGCCCTATCTGCTACTAATATTAGTATACATTAGGTCTTTTTAAAATCATAATAGCCTGGATAATTTCAAGATATATACTATGATAAATGATAAATAAATAAAACATGGGATAATCTTTATACAGCCGAGAATTAAATTTCGAAAATTCTCATGTTGCAAGCGAATTAAATATAAAAACAAAACAAATGACATAGTGACAGTTACATTTATTATTTTTATTGAGCCCCATGGCTCTTAAGGTCGGTTGTCTGGTTTCTATAGCGTATAAGTGGCTGTGATCAAAATATTCTCTCTGAACCGGACGCCGGCCTGTTTCAGAGTACAAGGTCAGCAATGTCTGAAGGGCAGGGAGAAGACGATTACATCAACTGGTACCACATTTCATCGACCTTGAAGGGATGAGGCATAAAGTTGACCTCGCCGGAATTTGAACTCAGAACACAAAGAGCCAGAAAAAAAACCACTAAACATTTTGCCCGACGTGCTAATAATTCTGCCAGCTTGCCGCCTGTACTGATACTTTACAGCTACTAATTTGAATGGATGAAGTGAGCTTCGTCACTTTGGTGTAAAGTGTACCCATTTACTTTGATGCTGAAATCTGCCTGCTTGCTTCGAAGAATATGCGATTCTATTTCCGCAAACAGTTCTGTGCATCTTTATTTTATATTTTGAATAGGGACAACTGATTGTAGTATAATGTTTAAATTATTTTTGGATAATTTCTCCGTATTTTCCATAGATAAATTATCGTCTGTTAGAACTGACATTTCGATCAGAAGACACTCTAATCTTAGTGATCCTCACAACATTAACCGGTTCTCCTTGTATGTCTGGATCGTTTCCCTTACGATATTATCAGCAACAGTTTAAAAAATCTCTACAAGAAACGGCAACCAAATTTCCATTAAATCACATCATAAAATTTGGCTGATGTCAATATTCTTTTCTACTCTAGGTACAAGGCCCGAAATTTTAGATCGACCCCAATATGCGACTGGTACTTAATTTATCGACCCCGAAAGCATGAAAGGCAAAGTCGACCTCGGCAGAATTTGAACTCAGAACGTAAAGATAGACGAAATACCGTTAATCATTTCACCCGGCGTGCTAACGTTTCTTATTTCTTCACTGCCTACATACATATATACATACATACATATATACATACCTATATACATACATATATATATACATACATATATATATATATATATATATATATATATATATATATATAATATATATATATATATATATATATATATATATATATATATATATAGTTAATCAAAACATGAAAAGACCAAGAGAAAACATAACAACGCGAGGACGTGGAACAAATATAGTATTAGTGGATGCTCAGGAAGGAAGGGAAGAAGGAGGGTTTTACGTTTCAAGCGGAGCTCTTCGTCATATATATATATGTATGTATGTATGTATAATATTATGGAGTATAACTCCAAACTTACAGGGAAAAATTCAATTTAGTATTAAATCAAATTTCACAATATAGATATATAAAATATAAATTAGAGATAGAAAGTTAATTGTAATTCGAATTTAATTATAGCCATGAAACGTACGTAGTTTTTTTATTATATATTGTTTATTCATTTTTATACTTTTTGTGATCTAGTTATATGTTCTATAAAAATACATTTTATTTGTTATTTATATTTTGGTTTGTGTCAATCATTGTTTGAATTGCATAATAGTGCAAATATCTCTAACTTATATTATATATATATATATATAAGGGGCGTGCAGTGATCTTTCTGGCTGGGAAAGCAATGACCCAAATTTTTTGTCACATAGATATTTGAATCAAATTAACATGTTGGTATTATACAGCTATTTTTAAAATTAAAAAAAAATCACATTTTATATTAAGGGTCTTCTATAATTTGAAAAAGTATAAAATATTAGTTGAATAAACGCAGAAAACTGGGCGCGTTATCTTTTCACCATTTTTCTGATGGAAGCAGAATGTCAACTTGCTTTCTTTTCCTATGTAAGTGATATATAACAACGTAAGTTTATATATATCATAGGTATTGCGAATTGACAGAAACTTAATCTAAGAGTATAAGTATTTATTGGCATCTTACTAGAAAAAAATTCTCTTTGTGGCATTTTTATCAGAAAAATGTTAAAATATTACACAGAAAAGGCTGCAACAACTCGTGTTGCTTCCCTTGCACAGATTTTTTGGTGTCGTCTGTCACTGTTTGTCGTCTCATGCTAATTCCGACAATAAATGTCTAAAGCTTATGATGTCATGTAGTTTCTATTAATTTCACAGAACGAAAAATGATATAGTTTCAATTTTGTTTGTATAGTTTTTTCTATGGAAGCAAGGGAGGCATTGCTTCCCTTGCTTCCATAGATCGCACGTCTATGATATACATATATATATATATATATACTTTTTTATTTTTATACTTTAATACTTTGATAGGTTTCGAGCCAGAATTAGCCCAGGCCATGTCTCACTTAATAGCACCACCTGGGAAACTAATTCAAATCAAAAATCGGACAACATGACCCACTCAAGTAGAGAGTTATTCTTTACAGAGACATATCCGAATGTAGGAGGTTTATCCGGGATTTTTTAAGGAATTTGTCCAAAGATTTCTTGAACTTTATGGGGTCTGTTACTGCTTTAATGTGTTTTGGTGTAATGTTAAAGAGAGTGGGGCCAATTGATGTGAAATAAATGTGCCGTATTGTTGTTATGTATTACATTTGTTGTGGGCGGATATATATATATGTATGTATGTATGTATGTATGTATGTATGTATGTAAGCATGTATGCATGTATGTAGATAGATAGATAGATAGATAGATAGATAGATAGATAGATAGATAGATAGATAGATAGATAGATAGATAGATAGATAGATAGATAGATAGATAGATAGATAGATAGATAGATAGATATGTGGTGGTGCCATTATGAAAGGGATAAGTGTAGTTTGCTAGATTACTGTTAAATAAAATGTATTCAAGTATCATCTTCAATAATTTATAATGTTATTCAGTAGATTAGATTATAAAAGCTATTTCTCTCTCTATGGAATTCAGTAACCACGATCGTTGCTTCTACTGATATCAACAATAGCAACAACATTTACGACATCATGACCTCAGAGCCATCATTTCACCTGGTCTAGCTAAAATATATTGTCATCTTATATTATATATATGTGCCAAAAAATGATGTCGCAAAAAAATCTTTCTTTTTGGTTATATGAAACGGTTGATTAATCACCAGAATGAAATCTTCCTAACTTAAACTATTTCACAGCTAAGTAGCTTCAATAGCAGACGTTTTTCTTTGTCCAAAAATAAAGTGACTGTTTCAGAGAGTGAATATATGTTAGCTTTCAAAACAGACATCGAAAACCAGTGAAATGGATCCAGAAAAGGAAATTACATGAAGAAAAGCACTGACTCCATCTATCATCGATGATGGATAAAGCTGCTAGATATAGTAGCTAAACCTCCTGATGCCCTTAGAAATAGAAAGGGCATATTGAATGGTGTGGTTCAAGAGGCATCGTGTCTGGAAATACAAAAATTATCGCTGGATAATCACAGCATTTTAACCATTAGCCTACAGGATCAGAGTCAAATAAGGGTTAAGCAATAACGACAACCCTGCAATCTTAAACAAGGAAATATACTTTGGATAATGTAGTGGCACATGCCGCTAAAAAGACGGGATGGTCATGGTTGAATTACTTTGGATCAGAGGTTTGGTCTATCAAGCCTGATCTAAGGTCTAAATGTCAAAATAATAATATCGACATTAATACCAACAACAACAGCATTTTATCTCAAACGAGCTCATTCTTGATCTGTCAGAAATAGAAGCTCTAAATAATGTATTTTAATTATCAAATGGCAATTCAAGACGAGCTCCACTTGAGAAGGGGAGATTCTACCAAGAAACGAGAATTCTTCAAAATTGAAATGCTATTAAGGAAAAGGACACGATTTTGATATTGTCTAGATTTAAGAGGACAGTCGTAAACAGGTAATTCTACCTCAATAGCCGTCATCAGCACGACAATTTTTCCGGCCCTGTCTTCAGTAGCCAAGGGACTTAGATTTGTTTAAAAAAATATTAGAACACATCTATGGCCTTAGTAATTTGCATAATTTAAACGAAAATCGGCGAGTAGAAATAATATAAATTTGTCCTATTGTAAAAAAAAGGGCAAATTTATATTATTTAATCAATACAATAGGACAAATATATATTATTTAATCAATACACTAGGACAAATATATATTATTTAATCAATACAATAGGACAAATTTATATTATTTAATCAATACAATAGGACAAATTTATATTATTTAATCAATACAATAGGACAAATTTATATTATTTAATCAATACAATAGGACAAATATATATTATTTAATCAATACAATAGGACAAATTTATATTATTTAATCAATACAATAGGACAAATTTATATTATTTAATCAATACAATAGGACACATTTATATTATTTAATCAATACAATAGAACAAATATATATTATTTAATCAATACAATAGGACAAATTTATATTATTTAATCAATACAATAGGACAAATATATATTATTTAATCAATACAATAGGACAAATTTATATTATTTAATCAATACAATAGGACAAATATATATATTATTTAATCAATACAATAGGACAAATTTATATTATTTAATCAAATTTATATTATTTTATCTCAACCGAAGCAAGGCACGATAACCTCACTACCTGGCCTGGTGCAATGTGTTTGATGTTCTATAGATCACTATCAAACTGTGTATTTTATCAGACTTTGGCTGATGAAATTTATATACCGTGTCATAGAATAGACGAAATTTGTTTTCCAGACTACAAAATACTTACGTGTTGGAAAAAACCTCTAGGTTGATTGCTTGCTTGAACATTCTGTATAAGCTCTATTAAAGTTTTTTGGATCAATATCTCTGAGATAATTACGAGCCCAACAAGATATTTACTAATCAGTCGGTATGTAAAAAGAAATGTGGGTATGTTGAAGAACTAATTAATAAAACTATGCAGCCTGAGGTTAAAGAAAAAGAATTGTTTTTTAAATAATAGAATAGAGCACAACACAAATTTTATGAGTGTGTTGCTTCATTACAAAAAGATGTTCGACTCTCAATGCTTTTCTTCAATCATGGTTAGACTGAAATTAAGTTCTGAGCAGCCGCTGTCCTTGAAAGGCTGGAAAACACCTGGTCACCATTTTTTGCACTTGAAACTGAAAACACAACTATTATTTATATTTGATACTAAAGATCTTCTAAAAGGATTATTCCATGGAAAAAGTCTTTGTATTTATGTTTTCCTTGGGTATTTATTATTTTGTTTTTATTTTGTCTTTCTAAGCCTGGTCCAGTAAATCCAGTTATTTCTTCAACAAATGCCCACGACACAGCGACCTACAACACAAGATCACCAAATAAAAGCCATAAATTGTTTGCTGGCGATCTAAAGATTTACACAGGAAATATCTCCAGTCCTAAGAGTCAGATTTAATACGAATGTTTTCAGCTATATCTTGATGGCATTCGGCCAAGATATATTTGACTTAATAGTTGAAGGTGGATACAGTGCTTCTCAAACTGAAAATGTATACATCAACGTTCGTTTTCTCCGTCGATATACATCCTAGAAGGACTGTCTCAAATATTAAAAAATCCATAGTGAAGCTGTGTATATCTACATATTTCAACACAAGGATTTTTGGTGAAACATTATCAACAAAATAACTACTGAGTGTAAATACAGCAATCTTTATATACGGAAAAGAAGCAACGACAATCGTTAATGTAATGTTGTTCATCAGTTTAACCAAGTAGGGGTGAACAAGATTATCTTTTAGCCTTTACTTGTTTCAGTCGTTAGATTGCAGCCATGCTGGAGCAGCACTTGGAAGAGTTTTAAGTCGAATGAATCGACCCTTGTACTTCTCTTCTTTTTTTAGCCTAGTACGAATTCTATAGGTACTTATTTCACAGGGACGTAAACATACCAACACCAGTTGTCAAGCGGTGATGGAGAACAAACATAAACACAAAGGCACACAAACAATATATATATATACACAAACCACATGGCTCCGGGTTCAGTACTACTGCGTAGCACCTTGGGCAAGTGTCTTCTACTATAGCCTCGGGCCGACCAAAGCCTTGTGAGTGGATTTGGTAGACGGAAACTGAAAGAAGCCCGTCGTATGTATGTATATGTATGTATATGTGTGTGTGTGTTTGTGTATCTGTGATTGCCCCTCCAATATCGCTTGACAACCGATGCTGGTGTGTTTACGTCCCCGTAACTTAGCGGTTCGGCAAAAGAAACCGATGGAATAAGTACTAGGCTTACAAAGAATATGTCCTGGAATCGATTCGCTCGACTAAATGCGGTGCTCCAGCATGGACGCAGTCAAATGACTGAAACAAGTAAAAGAGTAAAAGAGTATATATATATAATGGACTCTCTCGTCGTTAGACGACATATGAGGGTTCGACAATTTCTTACTGAACAAACACACATCATTTATTTATAGTGATCAAATGTTTGTGTAGACATAAGCTCACTCCCTCCATCAAATCGACATTATATGCACAGGTGCAACTGTATATCAGACGCCGAAATGATTGCAGAGCAATGTGAAATGAAGTGCTTTGCTCAAGAACACAACGCAATACATGGTCTGAGAATCGAACCCACGATCTCGCAATCGTGAGTGCAACACCCTAAGCCACGTGCCTTCACAATACATATATATATATATATATATATATATATATATATACAGACTTGGTCAAAAGTCACCCGACAGTAAATCAAAATTCCATAAATACTATCCGTAATTCTGTATTGACTTGAATGGAAAAGTATGTCGCTCAAGAAGGACTTCAGTTTGAACAATTTTCATGATGTTTCATATTTAGATGTTTTTATTAAATTCATTCAGTTGTTAAATATAAATAAATTAGGTGACTTTTGGCCAATTCCTTATATATATATATATATATATATATATATATATATATATATATTTACATTATATAAAAGGCTTAGTAAAATAAATTACTTTGCCGCATACTGAACTCATTAGAAATAGCAGCTAAAAAACTTTTTTAAAGCTATTTCTAATACTTAAAGAAAATCTCTCTCATATATAGTGTTTGATGATTTTAACCCACGCTGGTGGAAAGGGGAGAACAGAGATTCTTCGCTTGCTTATTTGAATTTGTTGGCACTGTTAGTTACGAGCAGATCTTCGAAAGGGTATGTTCTTATTTTCAGTGTTTCCAAATCCAAACCAAGGAATTTCTGAGCTGATGATAGAAGTGTTGTTTTTGACTAATCTTGAAACGTACGTTCTCAAATAACCTTAGCATTTGATTTTTCGATGTCCTTACCCCCAAACTTTTGTGAGTTGAATTAAGCAAACACTATATATGAGAGAGATTTTCTTTAAGTATTAGAATAGCTTAAA
Source organism: Octopus sinensis (assembly GCF_006345805.1). NCBI lineage: Eukaryota > Metazoa > Mollusca > Cephalopoda > Octopoda > Octopodidae > Octopus > Octopus sinensis. Next base: position 26,176,942 of record NC_043000.1, on the reverse strand, counting down.
AAAGTTTTTTAGCTGCTATTTCTAATGAGTTCAGTATGCGGCAAAGTAATTTATTTTACTAAGCCCTTTTATATAATGTAATAATTTGAATTCGCTTGAATGGTCCTTTGCATACTGAACACTTGGTGAAATTGATTAATAATTAATTAATTTTGCCCTCAATTGTTGAAAATATAATATATATATATATATAATATATATATATATATATAATATAGTATATTAGCCACTTAAATGTGGCTAACCCTTAAGGTGGGTGCTACTGTAGCTTGTAGCTCCAGGAGGACACCTCTTCCAGCTGGCTATTGACACACTTTCTGTGCCCAATCAGTATTAAGTGGCAAATATACTTCACGATGTCGTGCAGCTACTGTGTATACCTCGCTCAGAGATTTATTATTTATACATAATTACATATATATGTATATATATATAATATATATATATATATATATATGTGTGTGTGTGTGTGTGTGTGTGTGTGTGTGTGTGTGTGTGTGTGTGTGTATGTATGTATGTATGTATGTATGTATATATATATATAATATATGTATGTGTGTGTTTGTGTGTCTGTGTTTGCCCCCACCCCACCCAACATCGTTTGACAACCGATGCTGGTGTGTTTATATCCCCGTAACTTAGCGGTTCAGCAAAAGAGACCGAGAGAATAAGTATTAGACTTACAAAGAATAAGTCCTGGTGTCGATTTTTTCGACTAAAGGCATGACCACAGTCAAATGACCTGAAACAAGTAAAAACAAAAGAGTAGAAAAAGATCAAAAAATGGACACGAAACAAAAGCCTCTCAACACAGAGAGAAGTGGAGAGTCTTGGCAAGCGAAGCCCTGAACACAGGGCTGATGGCTGGTGATCAACATTTATGGACGACTTTTTCAAAATTTACCGCTACTTTGAAACCTCTAACTTCTTTACCATGATTTTAAATTGTCTGTCTGACCGAGGTCATTGATGTTGATTGTCCTACAAATTATAGCCATTAGTGTACTTAGGTTAGTAGGTCGCTAAACAGATATGGTTTCGACAAGTTTATGTCTTCTTGTGAGAGGAACTGCCATGGCCAAAACACTTAGACCTCAGAATGCTATCAAAGAAATTACCCTTCTCGTGTCGTGATATTTTTGTAAAGAAAATCAATATACGATGCCATCCATAGGGAAGAATGTCTTGGGATAAATATAAAAAATCTTTTGCTCAATATTTAAGCAAAAGAAAAGACCATTTAAACGTGAAGTCAGGAATTGTAATCTATAAGTGTCCCAGTCAAAAGATGTGCAACTTGTCTAAAGGTCAGCGTCGGACTTTGTGCAGCTGATGGTGTCTAAAATTTCAATGAAATCGCTTTGTTTCTTTGTTAGAAAACACCTTCTTTACAGAATGAATTCAAAGAATTGTTTTTATATACGTACGTGTTTATTGATTATGTTTTCTATGTGACATTACTTTAGAAAACCTACATAAAGATATGTTCTTTTGTGTATTTCAATAACTTCATTCTACTTACAACGTGATTTATACCACAGACAAGGACTGCTCTCTTTTGTGTGAGATCGATACAGTCTATCAGGGGTAAATTAGAAATATTGACAAAATACTGACCGTATCTTTTTTTTCTTAAATCTAGTCGCAATTCTTATGATTCCCAATCGCTTACATTAAAACTGAAGGACATCATCAAACATAACTTGATGTACATTGATGTTATCGCTACTCTCATTTTGATATTTTGACTCTACGTCTAACCTTAATCGAAAATACATTTGATCAAAAGCGGTCCAGTAATAGCCATCCCATATTTCATATCTAGCAATATTTTTAAGTCATTAGAATGGGTTTTGAAACGAAACCCTAACTACTATTTTTAGCCGGTCGACCAAGGAGAGAACCCAGGTAATTGCTATTTGAGAGAGAGTATTGGACAAAATGCCTTGTGGTAGTTTTACGTTTTGAGTTCAAATCTTGCCAAAGTCAGTTTTTACCTTTCGTTCTTCTAGGGTCGAGAAACATGTGGGTGTTTTTAGTGCATATGTTTCAGGGAGTGATACTAAGAAGTGATCTGACACTCCTCCACACGGATGGACAGGATGAGGAATGAGGAGATGCGAAGACGAGCAGGAATGAATGAAAATCTAACAACCAGAATGGATTGATGAATGTTGAGGTGGTTTGGCCACATGGAGAGAATGGATGAGGAGCAGATGGTAAAGAGGGTGATAAAGGTAGAAGTGGTAGGCAGCAGAATCAGAGGCAGACCTCGGTTTGAGTGGATGGATGGAGTGAGGAAAGCTTTGGTGTTTAGAGGTGTTGGTGTGAGAGAGGCAAGAGAGTTTATAAAGGATAGGAAATCTTGGAGAGTGTTTGTGGATAGATGAGTGAATTGATGTTGCTCAAAGGGGTACGGAACCAGCATGATACGATGGGGGTAAACCAGTATATGCTGTCGAGCCCCGCTGCTGATATTGGGGGTTGCGTTCTATACCTTGATCCGAACATAGGACGGGCTCGCCTCTTTGAGCTGGGAAATGAATGGAATGGCTGGTGTGTGTCTTGTTGTGGCTACCCTCTCCTAAAAATATGGGGAATAGGCCTAGGTATATATATTTAGAATGTTGGACAAAATATTTTGAAATAGCTGTTCTGACTCTTTAGGCAATATTTTTCTGACTTACTACTGAGCTACATGTGTTAGATTTATAGGCGTAGGAGTGGCTGTGTGGTAAGTAGCTTGTTTACCAACAACATGGTTCCGGGTTCAGTCCCACTGCGTGGCAACTTGGGCAAGTATCTTCTACTATAGCCTCGGGCCGACCAAAGCCTTATGAGTGGATTTGGTACACGGAAACTGAAAGAAGCCCGTCGTATATATGTATATATATATATATATATTTGTGTGTGTGTGCGTGCGTGTGAGTGTGTGTGTGTGTGTGCGTGTGTGTGTGTGTGTGCGTGTGTGTGTGTGTTTGTGTGTCTGTGTTTGTCCCCCAACATCGCTTGACAACCGATGCTGGTGTATTTACGTCCCCGTAACTTAGCAGTTCGACAAAAGAGACCGATAGAATAAGTACTAGGCTTACAAAGAATAAGTCCTGGGGTCGATTTGTTCGACTAAAGGTGGTGCTCCAGCATGGCCACAGTCAAATGACTGAAACAAGTAAAAGAGTAACTAACTAACAATTTGGTCTCTTGTAAAAATAAAAAATATGCAACAGAAGTCAAATCGAAAACCATGAAAGTTCTATAAGAAGTAAACAGCGCTTGTTAAAGACGTCATCTGGGATTGTTCGTCAACTTGATGGCGTAAGGAAGGATATTCTTTACTTTCTGAATGCTAAAGTATGTCTGGTGGGTTTACCTCCAACTAACCGATAACACGGTGTCTTGAAAAAAATAACGGAAGACAACTGGAAACCATTTTTATATTGTCTCACGAAGATTTTCTACGAGTAAAACATAGCTCCGGTCAAGGACGTCATCAGAGGTCGTTCGTCAATTTGATGATACAAGGAAGGGAAATTAGGACAGAAAATAATGCCTAAATTAATTTGCTATGATTCAAATTAAACCTGCTTCAGTGTTCTTCAGATAATTAGTTCTGTGTCATTATAATTATTTATTTTTAGTTGTAACTCTTCAGTTATATTGTTTAACCTCTTTTGTTTTCGTGAAGCTTCACGTCATCATTTCGTTCTTTTGTTTTTGTTTTTTGTTTTGTTTTTTTTTTGTTTAGTTTTTTTTGTTTGTTTGAGTGATGTTTCTAGACGTCAGTGCGGATTGGTGTTTAACCTGCTTTGTTTCAGTCACGTTCATAATGATCATTCACTATTGCCTGATGCAGAAGATATTTTTAAGTGCTATGTGCCAACCAGACTTCTCCAAAGCTCATGACATTCGAAGTGTCTTTTGGTTTTTGTTTTACTCGGTCATTGAAAATGCTCCAGCTTCTTTCATGACACACATGTGATATTCTCTTAATCTTTTCCTTTCCTATCGAACAATCACAAGTTCTTTTCTGTACAGTTCTCTTAGGTTTCGGATTTTCTTTCGATTCCTTCTCACTTTGTTTTTCTGCCTATTAAACCTCCAGTGTATTTATCCCCTTCTCACTTTCTCCTTTTCTTTCTCCACCACTTCTCTCTCTCTCCCTCTCTTTCTCTCTCTCTCTTTCTCCACCACTTCTCTCTCTCTCTCTCTGTCCCTCTCTATCTATCTGTCTATCTCTCTATCTACTTATCTCTCTATCCTCTCTTATCTATCTTTCTCTCTGTCTCTCTATATACCTACCTATCTCTCTATCCTTCTCTCTTATCTATCTTTCTCTCTATCTCTCTATCTACCTACCTATCTCTCTATCCTTCTCTCTTATCTATCTTTCTTTCTATCTCTCTATCTACCTACCTATCTCTCTAGCCTTCTCTCTTATCTATCTTTCTCTCTATCTCTCTATCTACCTACCTATCTCTCTATCCTTCTCTCTTATCTATCTTTCTTTCTATCTCTTTATCTACCTACCTATCTCTCTAGCCTTCTCTCTTATCTATCTTTCTCTCTATCTCTCTATCTACCTACCTATCTCTCTATCCTTCTCTCTTATCTATCTTTCTCTCTATCTATCTGTCTGTCTATCTGTCTATCTTTCACTCTATCTACCTCCTCTCTCACGTTTAAACACTGCAAATTCATTTTCTCCTCAGCCTAAGTATCTTTCATTTTACCATTCCAGGGAATTCTCCTACTTATAAACATTGCAAAAATGCAAGCAAGTAAATAAGTAGCCTTAAATTTGAACAAGACCCTTTTTGCCTGCTGCCTTAATGAAAATTGTATACACTGAGTAGGCTAAATTAAATGTTTACATTGTAGCTGAATTTACGCTACCAAAACAGATTGTAACTGTTGGTTTAGCGGACAGTCAGATAACGTGTTCACTGATTGGGCTTCTTTGAACCGTCCTCTCTTAATTGCCAGATTCGAAGCTTTCTTTTATAATCCGCTTTAGGATAATGATAAAAATGGCCAATTTACATTTCTTTATGTTTGTGCATGTTTGTTTGGGCTTTGCTGCGTATGTGCGAGCGAGTGGGAGGCGGGCGTGTGTGTTGGGGGGTGTACGTGTGTATGTGTTTGTGTGTGTGTGTGTGTGTGTGTGTGTGTGTGTGTGTGTGTGTGTGTGTATCGACTGTGGTCAAAAATAAACTGACGTATGTGCTTAAAAGGGGGAAAAAGAGCAAAAGAAGAAACGGTTCTGAGGTGGGCAATAAAAGAAATATATTTGGTTGTGTCGGAGAAAGAAATACATAGGAAGAAATATTATGGAAGGGAAACGGAAAAAATATCAGCAAATATAAATACATAAAAGAAACTGGAGGAGGCGGAGGGGTGGGAGGAGGGGTGGGAGGAGGGGTGGGAGGAGGGGTGGGAGGGGATTACGGGGGGGCGAGGAGGCGAGGAGGCGAGGGGGAGAGGGGGAGAGGACGGGAGGAGGAGAGACGGAGAGGAGGAGGGGAAGAGGGGATGGATGAAGGGAAAGGGGAGGAGAAGGGTGAGGAGAAATGGAGGGAAGAGGGGGAAGGTGGGGAGTGTGGGGTTTAAGAGGGGAGGAGGAGGAGTAGGAAGATGGGGTGAAGGGGAGGGAAAAGGGGATGGATGAGGAGGAGCGGGAGGATGTGAATTTTGGGAGGAAGAAAGATTGAAGATAAAATAATAAATTAATAAAAAATAAGCATAAAAAGATTGATCGAAAGAAGAGGAAGGAGACAAAATGCATAAAAAATTATAGTTGGGACAGTAACAAAAAAGAAAGAAAAGAAAGAAAAGAAAGAGGAAAAACAAACAAATAGTTGTGGGGCAGGCAAAGAACGTTAAACCACGAATACAAGAAGAAGAAGAAGAAGAAGAAGAAACAACTAATGGGTGCAAAATAATTGAGAGCGATAAAACAGTATGATCCGGGGGAGAGAAAAAAAATAAGAATGGGAAAAGAAATAAAGAGAGTTAAATAGAAATAATAACATTTTATCGCTTATAACATCGAAAAAAATAAAATCGTTATTAGTTTGCTCATTAAAAAATATTTTACTTGTCTACCGCAAGCGGCCTTCGGTTCAGAAGGAAAATAAATCTTTGTGTGTGTGTGTGTAAGTGTTGTGTAAGTGTGTGTGAGTGTGCGTGTGTGTGTGTGTGAGTGAGTGAGTGTGTGTGCACGTATGTGTGTGTAATTGTGTGTATGTGTAAATGTGTGTGTGTGTGTGTGTAAGTGTCCACGTGTGTGTGTGTGTGTAAGTGTTCACGTGTGTGTGTGTATGTGTGTGTGTGTGTTGAAATCACAACTGTCCGCTCTTTCTCTCACTTTTTCTCTCTCTCAAGCTTATCGCTCACTTTCTATCTTTCCTCCCTCTCTCCCTCTCTCTCTCTCTCTCTCTCTCTCTCTCTCTTCACCTACTGTTCCTCTTTCTCTCACACACTTTCTAAGTATCTGTCTCTCTCCCTATAACTCTTTCCCGCCCCACCGCATTCCATTCAGTCTTTTCCTTTCTCTCTCTCTCTCTCTCTCTCTCTCCTCTCTCTCTCTCTCTCTCTCTCTCTCTCTCGCTCGCACGCTCGCTCTCTTTCTCTCTTTCTGTTCCTTTACTCAGAAGTTCACTTTTTTTTTCATTTTTGCTCTTTTCGAATTATTTTTTTTTTGTTCTTGTCCGCTCTTTTCTTTTTTTTCCTTCTTATTGCTCTTATGTGATATTGCTGTTAACAATTTTGTTTTTCTGGTTATTTTCAGAGAGAGAAAAACCAAAAAAAAAAAAAAGAAAACGAAAAAAAAAAAGAACTAAAGCAAATCAAGAAAAAACAAAAAAAAAAGGAAAGAGAAAGAAGAAAGGAAGAGCCACAGAAGGAGAGAAACATTCTGCTGTATACCTTGATCTTGTTTATTGCTACTCAGCACCATGTTAAATGCACAATGCAATTCTATTCAAATTGGCGTCTACACAAAAATACGAACATGAAACAAACGAGGCGAATACGAAACAAGATGTTGAGAGAAAAGAAAAAAACAGAAAAAGAGAAGCTTAAGTAAATTGTTTGTAAGTAGAGAAAGAGAGAGAGAGATGAAGAGAGAGAGAGAGGGGGGAAACAAAAAAAGGTAAGAACAAATTGTGTCACACGAAACGAGATAAGGTCGTTTGGATTAATAAGAAACACAAATAAAAAGACGGCAAAATGTTTGTAGAAAATAGAAAACAGAAAACAGAAAACGAAACAACGAAAGTTTCTAGTATTTTCTTCTCGGTGAAAGTCATGTCAGATTAAGCGGGGTGAGGTTATGTTTAGATGTGTCTGAAAATCTTTTACTTGAAGCTAAAACCAGCTTTCATATATTAAACGTTCAAATGTAAGTAACTCGTCAGTGAAGGATTAGCTATCACTGCTGTTGCAAGAGTTGCTATATAGCTAGAACTGTTGTTGTTCTTGATGGTGGTGATGATGATGGTGGTGATGGTGATGCTGGTGGTGATGGTGATGCCGGTGGTGGTGGTGGTGGTGGCGTTAATGCTCTAATTGTTTTGCTTTTTTTTTTGTAATTCTTTCGTTTCCTTCTTTTCACTTTTTGGGATTAATTTAAAAGTATTGACAATGTACTTTAGTTCACATTGCAGCGATGGTTATTTCTCAGTCACAATCTTCTGTTGGCGATGTACTTTAATTGCTTTTTGTTTTGTACTCTTTTGTTGTTGTTGTTGTTGTTGTTATTTGTTCTTTTTGCGAAAGGTAGATAGGTGATGTGCCTCGGTCTGTAATGTGCCAAGAAATCTACTTCTCTTATCAAAACAACCACCTGTCTGTCATTACAAGAACTCCTCAATATTACAATATGCGAAGCAAAAAGGAAAATTTTAAAAACTTGTTCGGAATGCCCCCTATAGTTAAATTCCAAAGCACATAACTGCTTGCCTGTACACACACACACACACACGCTCGCGTGCGCGAAGCAGAAGCAGTTCTAACCATAAAATAATGCGATTTCTTTTCGTATAAAGTATTTGTCTTGTAAATATAGAAGATATACTCGATTCAATATACATTAAAATCTTACTGATACACATACGTACATACATACATACATACACACACACACACACACATACATACACACGCACACACACACACGTACGTACGTACGTGTGTGTGTGTTTGTGTGTGTGTGTGTATGTGTACAAATCGGTAACGAACGGCGGCGTCAAGAACTAAGAAAAAGTCAAATGGACATACGTGAAAGTTCAAATGGAAAATTAAAAGTAAAAACGTAACGTTTCGAGCATGGCTCTTCGTCGGATAGTGTAAAAATGTCCAAAGAAGAGGAAAAGGGGGAATAGGATAGTGTGGAAAAAGTACGTGCGTTGCTACATGCTAAAAAAATATGGCTGCTTCATCTTATTTCTTTACTGCCCACAAGGGGCTACACACAGAGAAGACAAACAAGGACAGACAAACAGATTAAGTTGATTATCTCGACCCCAGTGCGTAACTGGTACTTATTTAATCGACCCCCGAAAGGATGAAAGGCAAAGTCGACCTCGGCGGAATTTGAACTCAGAACGTAACGACAGACGAAATACCGCTAAGCATTTCGCCCGGCGTGCTAACGTTTCTGCCAGCTCGCCGCCTTTGGCTGCCTCATCTTGCCTTGTGATAGCTGCCACACATTCAGCCTGATTGTTCTGATTTACTTTCATCCTTGCACATGGTTGGATATGACTTTCCATCGCCATGACACGTTATATAATACAAAATGGACGAAGCATCAGTGAGGCATCATTTAATTTAAGTGACAAAAGCTTGTGCAACACTCTTTCCACCTTTCTCAGTTGTTGCAGTAGGTTCCAGTGGCAAGCTTTGCAAGATGGCGAATAATGTTTTGAGTGGAAGTTTTATGTCAGCGTATCTTTCTCCTAGGAGAGCTGCCTTCCCCAAGACTTTGTCAAAAATAACAGGAGCTTTTTCTAGCCCTAGAAAATCTATTTGTCTCATAGATGGGACCTTGACTGTTAGTACAATTCCAGTTCAGAACGGATCTGGAAGTAATGTTAAGGGATGACTCCATGCTCCTCACAACTTCAGAACCTTTGAACTGGCGCCTTACCACCGGATGCAGTTTAATGTCAAACCCACGACATAGATAGACCGATAGATAGATAGATAGATAGATAGATAGATAGATAGATAGATAGATAGATAGATAGATAGATAGATAGATAGATAGATAAAGTACTGATCAGGATGAATAAAATGTAAAATCATCTTTGATAGGATCTCAAAGACACGAATCTCTCATCTTTTATCTCTAAAATATACCATGATGGTTATATTATATATTCGAAATTACTTTTTAAATAGTGACTTCAATTACGTGGAAGCGTAATGGCCCAGTGCTTAGAGCAGCGGACTCGCGGTCATAGGATCGCGGTTTCGATTCCCAGACCGGGCGTTGTGAGTGCTTATTGAGCGAAAACGCCTAAATCTCCACGAGTCGCCGGCAGAGGGTAGTGGCGAACCCTGCGGTATTCTTTCACCACAAATTTCTCGACTCTTTCTTCCTGTTTCTGCTGTACCTGTATTTCAAAGGGCCAGCCTTGTTACACTCTGTGTCACGCTGAATCTCCCCGAGAACTACGTTAAGGGTACACGAGTCTGTGGAGTGCTCAGCCACTTGCACGTTAATTTGACGAGCAAGCTGTTCCTTTGATCGGATCAACTGGAACCTTCGTTGACGTAACCGACGGAGTGCTACGAGTCTTTCTCCTCATAAATCATCGTTTTCACTTGCACGTCTCTAACAATGATTCTGTTCTTCTCCGGTTCAAGGCACCTTACATAGCCTCTCTAAATTTCCTGTCTGCTTCTACTGTTCGGCGGAATTTGAACTCAGAACGTAGCGGCAGACGAAATACCGCTAAGCATTTCGCCCGGTGTGCTAACATTTCTGCCAGCTCGCCGCCTTACATCACTGAAATACCTTCAAGGTTCCAATCAGGAAAGCAATGGATGCCTTCGTGAATCGTGCAACCTGTCAGGTCTCGTCCATTGTTTACTATCGTTTCTGTTGCCAATATATCTTTTCAATGTAAGGCTCAATAAACCAATAATCTGATGCTGATTCTATTCTCTGGACACAGCAGGCTATCTGTCGCCTACACAGAAGCAGCGCAGCCGCTTCAAAACCATTTGGAGTAATTGATTTGCCGGAATTTCCGTAGAGAATATAGTTAGGTAGAGTTACGATATCATTTTAATATCATATAGTTAGTTCCAGAACAATTGACATAGAATTAACGAAAATCCGATCTATTAATTGGCTTAAGCAATACAGAGTACTACAGTTGTTGTGCGATATCTTGATATACATTAAATTGTAGTATTAATATTCGAGTATGTACTAGCTTTGAAAGTGGTGAAGTCAGATAATCATTTTGTAATTCAAAATTAAGAGAAGATATCAGCTGATGTACGATGATCCAGTTATAAAAAGCTTCACTATTTATACCACCTTGGTCTATTGGTATAAAATGGAAAGAAAAACAAGAGATGTGCAAGATTTTGGTGAGACTCATAATTTTAAAACGTTGAAGGGTTAAACTTTAATGCAAAATGAAAGAAAATAGAATAACCACTGATGATTGGGCGAGTTTCGGAATTGTAAATGGCTTTCAAGAGATCCTTAAGAAATTAGAAAACAAAGATTTCTTATATCTAATAAGATAGATAAACGGCAAGGAAAATAGATTCTAAGTAGATTCATACTTTGTTCACTGGAAATCAGCTGTTTTTTGTTTTGTTTATCTTGAGATTGTACCCATGTCCATCGCAAGCCTCCGATATTGTTGAGATTGATACCGTTAACGTTCCACTTGAACTATTGAAAATCGCAGGCTGCATGTTCGAGGAGAGAATTCCGAAAAAAACAACGTTCCGGTATGGGAATAGTCGATATAGGAATAAGTGCGGGACTTGGCGTGTCATAATATGGGTGGTGAAGATGAGATGAGTTAGTTGGATGTATTTGAGGCGTAGGGAGTATGAGACCACCCGGATCCGTGGAGTAGAAACCACGGTAGAAAGAGTAGAGATAGGAAACAATACGTCTGAAGGTCAGAGACTGTGGTGTCGTGTCGGTAAGTAAGTGACTTTATGCTAGTCAACCAGCTGCCTTTCTTTCGATGTCTGTGTGTAGCAGCAGCACTGTTCCATTGTGGGTCTCACCAAACCTTTGTAGAGGGTTAGTTGTTGCTGGAGGGTAAAGTATTTTCTGGCTTTGAAAAGGAGGAACAGTCTCTGGAATACTGTCATTAATATGCTGATGACAGACCAGCCTTTTAAAATACAAGGTAGACGTAGAATATCAAAGTATCCAGGATCAGAGAAGATGAAAGATTGGTACCTTGAGGAGGTGCAACATTGTAAATTAATAAAATTTGTTAGCGATGAGTCCATTTTCACATTCATTATCATAGAGAATAAAATAATCTCCAACTGATTTAAGGTTTTTTTTCTTCTTTCTTTCTACGTCTTTCGTTGGTGAGTTTCGTATCATAGATGAAACCAAGACTAACGGATTGATTTTTGGCAGAAGTGATCAGCCAAAAGTTACAGCCTTTCGTAGTCTTTTGCTCGCATGGAAACAACACTAACCATGAATTGTGGGAACTGTCCAACTTATGAAGTAATTTCTTGAAGTGTTTTATTCACATATTTGGGCTGCTTGACATCTTAGAAATAGCAATCAAATCTCTGTTGATACATTAGATAATATAGTCCTTCCTGTTACTCCTTTCATCTTACAATCAAAGATTTTTATGCTTAAATCCATCTCTCTTCCAAGTTCACATTCCTAATGAGTTTTTGTGTACATGTGCATGCGTGTTCGCTTGTGTGTGTGTGTGTGTGTGTGTGTGCGTGCGTGCATTTGTGTGTGTTTCATTCCATACCAATATATCAAGCTGGTACAGAAGTTAAAACTCATCATTTACCTAGTTCCAATCCTCAGGTCCCTTTTTAACTATTATGCCCAGTCCTTCTCTCTACAGAACATCATCCTCCGGGAGTTCTCTCCCAACACATATTTTCCCTGCAATCGTATACATCCAACTATTTAAGAAGAACAATAACGGTACCAACCTCGCCGATTACAAAGGACAAGTGAAGGCATACGAGAACAACTACAACAATACAACGCATTTACTATGAGGCGTTTTGGTTTTCTTTCTTCAGAATTCTTGCGAGAAGAAGAACTATCAATTTGTATTATCGTAACAGTGAGTACTTCCAATGAGATATCCTGTTGTCTGAATTATCTGTTGCTAAGGAGTAGCGCTTTGGTTGTCTTTTCATAGGTGTCTGGACCAAGTAACTACAAGAGGAACAATTCCTTTGGACGTGTATTATTGTATCTGAATAGTATTATATTAATATAACCACTAAGTATCTCCGATGCTGTGCACTCTTACAGAGAGATATTATATTGTCTGAATTATCTGTTAGCTTCATCTTAACGTCAGTTTCAATAAATAAATTTTAGATGCATTTTACTTCATGAATGAAATTCATAAGCAAATAATAAATTTAATCACCCAATCCAGGTTTGAAATATTCTCTCTCTGCCGTGCTATAATATAATTCTTCGCCTTTGAATATTCTATAAATTACTCATAATGTACAGGATAAATTTCGGAAATAGAAAGGAAGCAATCGCTATCCACTCATTCTTTGTATTTCTGTAAATATCCACCGTTTATTTTAAATTTCCAACATGAATTTATTTTAAAAGTCTCGTTAATTCTTCATGCAATGGGTATTATTAGAGCCGTTATTGTATTTTCTCTGTAAATCTCCTGTTAATGACGCAACTTCAATTATATTACAACCATTCTATCAAATTCTTATGTTCGATTTAATTATTTCTTTCAACAGAAAAACCAAACTAACTAGAATCCAACTATTTTGTACTTGCATTTTCTGTTTGTTTTTCTTACTGTTGTTATTTTTATTACCTCTAGTTTAATGTATTCTATGAAGGCATACATGTGCGCCTGTACACACGCATTCCAGATATTATGCTAATATTTAAATATGTTGTTTTTTTCCCCCATTCTTCCAGAGATCAGCGATTAAAGAATATGACAGCTGTGTTTTTATTATAGAAGCTGTTGACATTAAAAATTGACAAAGCCTAAAAGCTGCTCTCCTATTTAAAATTAGTTTTGATTTGTATTTTTGCGTTTTGATTCTTGTTGTTTTTTCTCATCATTTCTGGTCTTTAAATTTCCTATTCCTTTCCTTGTCTTAAATCGTTTTTCTTCTATTTTTGTTGTTGTTTTTTTTTCTTTAATATTGTTCCATGTTTCGCAAGATTTTGTCCAATAAGAGAATTGCGGAAATAATAAAAATACTTAAACAGTTAACAATATATTTAAAAATTCTTTTTTATACATTGTTTGTTTGTTTGTTTATTTGTTTGTTTTCTTTTCCGAAACATTAACTTCACTGTATTATTGTTATCAGTAAGTCAAAGAAAATGCTTATTTCTTTGTTTGGTTTAGTTTTATTTTTCATTTTCGTTGAATAGGAAAATTCCATTACCCAACTAATTACATGGTTCTTGGTGGATCAAGTGAAAGAAACCATTTTAAGTGGCAGACAAGAAGCAAAGACAGAAGAACTCACACCTTGACAATGGTTAAGTCTAATAGTAATTGCAGCTATCGATAGAGAAAGAAGCTTTGTTCAGCAACTTTATTCCATACAGTTTTAAAGGTTTCCGCGCAGTTTTAAATGGTTTGTGTATGTTTAAAACGCTTGAGGATAGTCTAAACATATTTCTAAATAAAACATCGAATTTGTTTCTGGTCTTTTGAATAAAGCTCAGTTGAAAGTTATTGAGTCACTGAAAAGGTTCAATCTAAAACTCTTTTATCATCCATTTATATTATGTATAGGCGCAGGAGTGGCTGTGTGGTAAGTAGCTTGCTTACCAACCACATGGTTCCAGGTTCAGTCCCAATGCGTGGCACCTTGGGCAAGTGTCTTCTACCTTCTACTATAGCTTCGGGCCGACCAAAGCCTTGTGAGTGGATTTGGTAGACGGAAACTGAAAGAAGCCCGTCGTATATATATATATATCTATGTATGTATGTATGTATGTATGTATACACATACAGTATATATATATAATATATATATATATATATATTATTATATATATATATATATATATAATATATATATATATATATATAGGTGTGTGTGTGTGGTGTGTGTTTGTGTGTGTGTGTTGTGTGTGTGTATTTCGGTGTCTGTGTTGGTCCCCCAACATCGCTTGACAAACCGATGGTGGTATGTTGACGTCCCCATCACTTAGCGGTTCGGCAAAAGAGACCGACAGAATAAGTCCTGGGATCGATTTGTTCGATTAAAGGCGGTGCTTCAGCGTGGCCGCAGTCAACTGACTGAAACAAGTAAAAGAGTAAAAGAGTAAAGAGTATACAGCTCTAACTGGTTGCTGACATAAATGACCTTAATTTAAAAAATGGTAAAGGTACATAGCTTAGTGGTTAGGGTATTCGGTTCACGAACATAAGGTCGTGAGTTCGATTCCCTTCGGCGAGTTGTGTCCTTGAGCAAGACACTTTATTTCACATTGCTCCAGTCCACTCAGTTATACTTGTAATTCAAATGGGTCACCCTTGTCACATTCTGTGTTAGGCTGAATCTCCTTGAGAACTACGTTAAGACTACGCGTGTCTGCGGAGTACTCAGCCACTTGCACGTTAATTTCACGAGCTGGTTGTTCTGTTGATCGGATCAGTCGGAACACTCGTCGTCGTAACTGACGGAGTACCAGTTAAAATATGGCAGCTGAGATGTTTTTGACTTTTCTAAGTGTATTAGTGAGGTAATTAAATGGCTCCTACAATCTCTTGGAACCCACGTTACAGACTCAGTTCACCTAAAATTTACTCAACACGAAAGTGCTGACCACAATATTTCAAATTTGCTTTTACACATTTTCTTGTCAAGTGTTTTAAACATAAACAAACCATATAGATACTGATAGGGCACAGAAAGTGTGTCAATAGCCAGCTGGAGAAGATGTTCTCCTGGGGCTACAAGCTACAATAGCATCCACCCTTAGTGGTTAGCCACATTTAAGTGTCAAATATACTTCACATTGTTGTGCAGTTACTGTTTATACCTCGTTCAGAGATTCATTAAACCATATAAAACTGCGCGGAAACCTTTAAAACTCGTATATTCACAGGTCTAACAAGCTTTATATGTGTTGAACACGGTCCGTTTAAAAATGCAAGTAGACACAGGCATGGTTGCTGTGGTTAACTAGCTCGCTAGAACCATGAAGTTTCGGGTCAGCCTCAATACGTGGCACCTCTGGCAAGTGTTTCCTACTACAGCCCCGGTCAAACATACCTTGTGATTGAAACTGCGTAGATAGAAACTGGTGGAAGCCCGTTGTGTGTATTTATGTGTATATATATATATATATATATATATATATATATATATAAGGATAAGATCGTTAATTTAAAATAAATAACGATCTTATCAAGTGGCCAGCATGGAAAAAATAGCCTTCAAAGGTAATAATTATTAAAATTATAAATTAGGGTATCTACGAGATACCAGCATGCTGAAAATAGCAGCCATGATCTGACTCTAAAACCACCTTAAGTGTCCATATAGCAACACGGAGAGAAGACAAAGAGACAAGATGAAACTAGTAAAAAATTACTGGATAATTCCAGATCCCGTGTTGCATAGGGACACTTAAGGTGGTTTTAGAGTCAGATCATGGCTGCGTTTTCAGCATGGTGGTATCTCGGAGATACCATAATTCAAATTTAATATATATAAATTATTATATATTATATATTATATATATAAATATATATTATATATATATATGATATATATAATATTATATATATATATATATATATATATATATATGTGTGTGTGTGTGTGTGTGTAGATGTATGAATGTATGTATGTATGTATTTATGTGTGTATATATATATACACACACACACACGTATGTGCGTCATTCTGTCTGTATTTACCCCCCATCACCACCACCACCACCATTTGACAACCGGTGTTTGTTTTTCGACTGAATAAGTATCAGAATTTAAAAAATAAATACTGGGGTAGAATTGGTCAACTAAAACCCTTCAAAGTGATGCCCCAGCGTGGCCGCAGTCCAATGACTGAAGCAAGTGAAAGATAAAAGGTACATGGTTACCCTTTCTCATCAACGGTTATTAAAAACTGATAACTATGAAGAAAGAGATATCATTTCTAATACTATTAATTTAATATAGTAATACATTAGCGCGTAGTAAATTACACTCGTATAAAACTTTCACCCAGTAGATAATTTGATAACCAGAAGTAAGCTACATCATGTACGAAGAAGTACAGCAATGATGGCGACAAATCTTCTCTTGGGTCTCATTTCAAACGAAAGTAAATTTGTTCCAAAATTAAGTCAAAAGCTTGCTGTGACAATATTCACGTATATAGATAATTAATGTTATGTAATTAACGTCATTTGTTATAAACAATTTGTAAATGTTGAATGCTATATAATAAGTAGTAAGTGCCTTCACAGAACATGAGGGTCAAGGGAATAACCAGACTTTTGGAATCGAATCGGCTGAAATACAAAAATGATATCACTGTTTCTCTATCATTGAATGCTCGAAATGATGATTAGCTGCATTTCAGATAAACTGGCAATGAATTAATACTTCAAACACACTAATGCACTAATGGAACTCCTTTTGTAAGCAACCAGAACTAATAGTTGGGACGACAGCAGAAGTAAGAGTCGTTATCTAGACAGCGTTATCTCTGTTCCAACATGAAATTCGAGTGAAGAGCAAGGCTACGGTGTGGTCGGAAGAATGATATGAAAATGTCGTCGACGCCATCAGCAAAGTGGTTAAATGTGAGTTAGACTAGTTGTGCAACGCCTACAAAAACTACGATGTTTTATAGGCGGAAATCGTTGCTTATGAAGACAAATGTACTGGAATTTGGAGTGAAACAAACTTGGAATGTATTCTGCTATTATCTAATTGGATTTTCTGGTCACAAAAGTGTCGTGTGAGAGTTATTAATTGTAGTTGTTGGCAGAGAAATAGATCAAAAAATATTTCGAACAGGCTAAATAGATTGAGATCAGAAAGAGATTTCGGGATATCAGGAAAATTGACAAAGCACAGAGCACATCAGTTGTACAAAGCAAATATGCTAGCGAGAATACAACTACCCTGAAACCAGTAATACGGGTGAGAAATAGTCGAAAAGGGATACAAAGAAATGCGTGTGTGTGCGTGCATATGTGTGTGTGTTTGTATGTGTGTGTATTTGTGTGTGTGTGTGTATGTGTGTGTGTGTGTATGAGTGTTTGTGCGTGTTTGTGTCTGTGTGGTATGTTTTATTCCAGAGGATAGCAAAGATACGCCTGATTAAACTTAATATAACCACTGTCATTGTGATTATAGCATTTTGTAAATAGCTTCGGAAAAAGATCAATCACACATAAACAGAAACACTTTCCTTATTAATATAAGAAATCAAAGAGTTGTATGATTTATATATTGATGTTGTGCTTTGCTATTTGCTGATGAAAAACAGATCGTATTTTGTCGATTTTGGCGACAATTTCTTGACATATATGCTTTGATTTTCTACTTTAAAAATAAGAAGAAGAAAAATAAAAATATCTATTCCATCAAACGTTTAGTTTTGTTTTGTTTTATTAGTGATATATTTATTATTTATTAACAAATTTAGTTTTAGATCAAACATTATTTAATCGGATTTTTGTGTTTAGCGATCAGTGAAATTGTTTGGAGGTGTTATTACGTACATTCACAAATATGAACAAGTTAACTAGCACCCCACCCCGAAACTACCATCAATACAATTATTATTCTCTTTCTAGTTTCCACCATTCCTTTGACAGAAAAAAATGACGCTTGAGTACAGCAATATTTATTGAAACATTACAGAAGTAAGATTTCTTTTTGAGTGTTCGGGACTCGTACATTGCGACTTTCATTTCATAGGTTCGGTTTATTTTAAACGCTTTAAATATTTGAAAACTGGAACCAAGAAAAGATCCAATGTTATACAGCTTTACTCCTCAGTTCGGTTTATGGATGTGTTTGGCATCGTCGATGTGTAAAAGAATATCGAAGCAACAAGCAAAGAAAATGCAAAATAAAATGTATTAAACGGTTTGGTTACTGTGACGGTGGGAGAGGTGAATAGAATCCGTAGTTGCGTTTCGACTTTAGATATCAGCATCTTCAGAACTTCGTATGCGCAGTAAATGATAAAGGAATGTTCCATGGAATGGAAACGGAAATTATTGTAAAGAAAACAAAATCAATGGAGATCAACGAGAAACCGCATTCACCAAAAATATATATTGACCAAAAATAAATATTACATTTGAGGGTAAACTGAGTGAATTGACACCAAAGATAAAATACCTGGGATATATGCAATCAGGGGACGGGTGATTTGAAGCAGAAATCAATAGAAAGATTTTGATAGTTTCGAAGTCATTTGAAAACTGTCAAAAACACTAACATCAAAAAGCATTAATATCGAAAGTAGGAAAAGATAATTAAAGTGTTATATAGGGTTCAGTGTTCTATATAGAGATGAAACAGGGACATTAACAAAAGCATTATCAAATAGATTTATACACACCTTTGAAATGTGGGCGTATAGAAATTTTTTAAATATCAGCAGAGAAAAGAAACAATAAATGCTATGATATTGTAATAAAAATATTTTTTTTTTAAATCAAGAAAATTTCATTAGACGCCATCAAAGAAAAAAAAACTAAAATATCTTAGACACATAATTAGAAAAAAATTATTTTGTGAGGCTGTTAATAGAAGGCATGATGAATGGGAAGAGAGGAAGTGAAGAATCAAGAATTATATGGAGAGGTAATAATTTGGCAGTGAATGTATAAGGAGAGCACATGAATGACTAAAATGGCGACCCATGGTAGTCAACTTGTTAAGAACAGACGATGCCTGAAGACGTGACGGTGATGATCAGGAGAAGGAGGAGGAGGAAGAGGAGGATGCGAAGAAGGAGAAGGAGGAGGAGAATGGTCTTAGTTACTCCACGATTAATGGTTGTTAAAGAACATAAACAATGAGATCTTGTTTTATACCTAATTAAAAAAAAATATTTAGTTTGCAAGAGTATTTAATTCCTGATTGTAGGAAACTTCACATTGTTGATGTTGTTGTTGTTATTGTTGTTATTGATGTTGTTTTTGTTGTCGTTGATAATGATGATAATGACGACGACAACCACGAGAACGATGTTGTTAGTGGTCTTGTAGTGATATTGCTGACGATGATGATGGTGATGATGATGATGACGACGACGACGATGATGATCATGATCATGATCATGATGATCAGGATGATGATGATGATGAAAGTGTTGCTGCTGCTGCTGCTATCTGACCGCTATTTAGCCCTGATCGAGAAGATTTATGATCAAACTTGTTCCAAGTACGACCATTCCGTCTTTTAATGTATCTATGACTACATTGCCCAATATGGACTTCCCTTTTTCAAGATGATGTGTGAAATGGGAAATAAAAAGGTTAAACTACATTGGATAGAAAATAAGACCAAAAGCTCTTTTCATCCATCACTTAACTATACGTTCTTCGTGCAGAAGGCACTCCAAAACTAATTTTCCCGTGTCATATTAACATTATATCAACTTACCTAATCAGTTATTTCACTGAAAACTATTATCTTCTTAGTCATTCTAAGATCTGCTGAATATGTAAAAGTCTTCCTTGAGGAGGCTTAATAAGACTGAAACATATTCAGTGTTGTCGCTACATTTACCAAAAAATCAGATGACTCCTCATTGCAAGCAAGAAGATCCCATTCAATTTTAATCAAATTAGATTTCGGGATTACCTTCCTTCCTTTTCTTGACAAGATTTGTCATTAATACTAATGCTGTTTATTTATTTTATTTTTTTATCTTTTATCTTCAAGAATTACTTTTGGTCTATTACATTAAATATGGTAGTCATCACTTCACAGTATCATCACTTGTCCTTACTTCTGGTGCATTTTCATAACGATTTATGCAATGATGCGATTCCATCTTGGGAATCACAAAACATCAGAAATGATAATTCTCTCGGAAGACGACCGTTTTTATCAGA
This sequence comes from Octopus sinensis, assembly GCF_006345805.1. Lineage (NCBI taxonomy): Eukaryota > Metazoa > Mollusca > Cephalopoda > Octopoda > Octopodidae > Octopus > Octopus sinensis. Next base: position 26,156,634 of record NC_043000.1, on the reverse strand, counting down.
TCCAAAATTTCTAGTAATTTGATATCATATTTATGCAGCAAACTGCAGCAATTCTGTATCCAGTTATTTCCATGCAGTCCAGCAGGGAAAACTGTTGACTCACACAAAAAAAATATTACTGTTTATTAACAAACTAGCAAAGCTCACTTGCTACGCTGCGCTGGGTAAACACTCATATAATTGGTTTGCTTCTTACAAGAGATTGCATGAGCGGGACTCACGTAACAAATCAACGAACTTAATTCATTCTCTCAAATATACAGGGTGCCCCAAAAGTCAATGATGGGTTTCAATTTTTAGTAACTTCCTTAACTTCACAAAATAAATGCATGAAATTTTGATACAATATAAAGGACATAATGGAAATTAATATGCGCAAGTCAAATTTTGCAACACTGCTACATCACATATGGAAAATGGCATCTCTTAAATGGCAGCCATTTTCGGCTTCGCACGCCCGTGTTCTTTCCAAAACTTGCACCATAAAACCCTCAAGAATTCCAGACCTCACTTCTCTGATTTCTCTTTTGATGTTCTCCTTCAGTTGCACCAGAGTCTCTGGTTTTTTGACATAAATCCTCTCTTTCTGGTATCCCCCAAAAGAAAAAATCTGGGCTAGTCAAGTATGGGAAACATGAAGGCCAGCTGACATTGCCATAGCGGGAGATTATTCTCTCTCCAAAGCACAGCTGTAGCAATTGCATTGTTTCCCTTGTAGTATGAGCAGTTAACCCATCTTGCTGGAACCATATGTGACGTCTACTTTGAAAAGCCTTCACGTTCCGAAGACTTGACTAGAGAGAGTTTACGTTAACAAACTGGAGACCCCGATGCAGCTGAAGGAGAACATAAATAGAGAAATCAGAGAAGTGGGGTCTGAAACTCTTCAGAGTATTATGGTGCAAGTTTTGGAAAGAGCACGGGCATGTGAAGCCCAAAATGGCTGCCATTTAATCGATGTCATTTTTCATATGTGATGTAGTAGTGTTGCAAATTTTAACTCAGGCATATTAACTGCCATTATGTCCTTTATATTGTATCAAAGTTTCATGCATTTATTTGTAATGTTAAGGAAGTTATTAAAAATTAAAAACCATCAGGGATTTTGGGGAGACCCTGTATAAGAAACTCTGATTAGCTTTCATCTTTGGTTATTTTGAAAACATGCAAACTTAAATAAAATTATGCAACTGCAACCCTCGCTCCCCAAAGTTACAGGACTTGTACTAAAATTTGCAACTATTATTATTACAATTAATACAATTAGTGAGTGCCGGCTGAAATCTCGGCGTGCCGGAAAAACTTACTCCTGCTTGCTCTCTCTCTCTTTCTCTCTTCCTCTCACTCATTCACTCACTCTCTGAGGTGTATAACAGTTTACTAAAAGACATTTATATTTAAGATAAGACTTATCAGTACTCCTCGTGATCCCGAGAACAAAATGGAAAAGGCGTTTCCTCGAAGGATGGTGAGGAAGACGCGCTGAAACAGGCACTCCGACTCACGGGACTCGCACTAGTGGATAGCTATCTCTGACCCGATAGAAGTGAGCAGATACATAGTGCCAAATGACTCGGCAGACCCAATCCGGTCAGAGAGTACTCACTTTAGTGAGTACGTATTTGTACTCACGATAGGACTATCACCAACCCTACTTTGTTACACTAAATATACCTGATTCTCTCGAATCCTGGAAATTTATACCTATATATATATATATATATATATATATATATATATATTATATATATATATCTATATATATCCACACGTGACCGACCAGGCTATCATGTTGCTACACATCACCGGTCACAATGCGTTTCGCATTGTTTTAGCCTTCAAATGACGCCACCCCGCTGGCTAAGCGAGCAGGCCAACAGAAGAAAGAATGAGAGAAAGTTGGGAAAGAGAGTGCAGCAGGGACCTCTGCTATCCCCTGTCGGAGCCTCGTGGGCTTTAGGTGTTTTCGCTCAATAAACATGCACAATCCCCGGTCTAGGATCGAAACCGCGATCCTACGACCGCGAGTTCACTGCCCAACCACTGGGCCATGCGCCTCCACACACACACACACCACACACATAATACATCACATACATATATATATATTATATATATATATATAATATATATATATATATATATATTATATATAGAATATATATATATATATATATATATATATATATATATATATATTATAATATATATATATATATATCTATATATATATATATATATATATATATATATATATATATATATATATATATATATAAATATTATATATATAGTGGAGGCGCAATGGCCCAGTGGTTAGGGCAGCGGACTTGCGGTCGGAGGATGGCGGTTTTCGATTCCAGACCGGGCGTTGTGTGTGTTATGAGCGAAAACACTAAAAGCTCCACGAGCTCCGGCAGGGATGGTGGTGATCCCTGCTGTACTCTTTCACCACTCTAAAGGCGGTGCTCCAGCATGGGTCGAATACTGAAACAAGTACAAAAAAAAAATATATATATATTCAAAGCGACTATATTTTGACAATTAAATAAATGTTGAAGTGAATAACGGCTTTTGTGTGGTTCTTAAATGCTTAAAACACCTTTCACGCTGAATTGTTTTCGTTTTCAGCACACGATCAGATAGGTTACTGCTATGTAGTGCATCTATAATATATATATATATATATACAAAAGTGTGTTAGCACTAACTTAACTATCAATATCTATAGAACAGAAATTCAAAGGTTGTAAAACTCTGTTGTCTTTCTTATTTACATCCCTTCTATCGCCTTTACCCGGAAGAATGATTCCCTCCAAAATATTCGATATGCGACTGGCCACGGAACTTTCACAGCAGTCTTTCTGTCACTTTTATTAATACATATGTTAGTTAATTATGCAGGCTATTTTGCAGTACTCTCCCCTATTTGAATCATCAGGTGGAAGAACCATTTTAGTCGCCGGTCCCTCGACAATGTGTCAAGAAGTATTGAGCTATATCGCACTTCATCTGACTCTTATCAAGTGTAATCTTTCGATCTAAATTTGGCACGAAGCCAGCAATTTTGAGTGGATGAGACAAGTTGATTACGTCGACTCCAGTACTTGACTGGTACTTAATATATCGATGCCGAAAGAATGAAAGGTAAAGTCAATCTCGGCGGAATTTGAACTTAAAATGTCAAGAGCTCATATAATTGCCGGCTAAACGTTTTTGCGACATGATAACAATTCTTTTTCTACTCGAGGCACAAGGCCTGAAATTTTGGGGGAGGGGGCCAGTCGATTAGATCGACCCAGTACGCAACTGGCACTTAATTTATCGACCCCGAAAGGTTGAAAGGCAAAGTCGACCTCGGGGGAATTTGGACTCAGAACGTAAAGACAGACGAAATACCTATTTCTTTACTACCCACAAGAGGGGACGAACAAGGACAGACAAACGGATTAAGTCGATTATATCGACCCCAGTGCGTAACTGGTACATATTTAATCGACCTCGAAAGGATGAAAAGCAAAGTCGACCTCGGCGGAATTTGAACTCAGAACGTAACGGCAAACGAAATACTGCAAAGCATTTCGCCCGGCATGCTAACGATTCTGCCAGCTCACCGTCTTAAAATATTCTTTTCTACTCTAGGCACAAGGCCCGAAATTTGTGGGGAGGGGGCCAGTCGATTAGATCGACTCCAGTACGCAACTGATATTTAATTTATCGATCCCGAAAAGATGAAAGGCAAAGTCGACCTCGGCGGAATTTGAACTCAGAACGTAACGGCAGACGAAATGCCGCTAAGCATTTCGCCTGGCGTGCCGGCTCGCCGCCTCTTGCCTGTTATTATAGACGAATACTGTCGAGAAAGAGAAATATATTAGTTCCATCAAGCTGAGTCGGCGATCCAGTTTCAGTTCCTTGTTGAATCTTTCACTTCACTTTAATCTTTAATATCTGTGGGGAAGAAAAGCCTCACGTTTTGTATTTCGAGCATTCGTACCCTATTTAAAATCATTAAAAGAAAAATCAATAGGCACTCAGATGAAATACTCAGTTATTAATAAGTTAATTCTGTGTGTGTCTGTGTCTGTGTCTGTGTCTGTGTGTGTGTCTGTGTGAAAGTGCGTGTATGCCTTTGTATGTGAAAGCTAGAGACCTTGTGTACGCAGCGTAGCTTCGTTTTTG
>NC_043000.1:26133611-26148611 GCF_006345805.1 Octopus sinensis | reverse complement strand
CGCCATGAGAAATTTGAGTCAGACTAATCGATCCAAGGACTTTTTTAAGCCTAGTACTTATTCTATCGGTATTTTTGGCCGAACCGCTAGATTATAGGGACGTAAACACATCACTACAAGTTGTCAAGTGGTAGTAAGGAACAAAAATTGATACAAAGACACACGCACTCACACACACACACACACACACACACACACACACACACACACAACACTCATATATGTATGTGTGTGTGTGTGTATACATACATATATATATATATATAGGCGCAAAAGTGGCTGTATGGTAAGAAGCTTACTTTCCAACCATATGGTTCCGGGTTCGGTCCCACTGCGAGGCATCTTGGACAAGTGTCTTCCACTATGGCTCCCGGTCGACCAAAGCCTTGTGAGTGGATTTGGTTGACGGAAACTGAAAGAAGCCCGTCGTGTATATATTTACATATATGAATATATTTGTGCATGTGTGTGTGTGTGTGTGTGTGTGTGTGTGTGTGTTTGTCTCCTCACTATCGCTTGACAACCGATGTTGGTTTTTTACGTTCCCGTAACATAGCGGCTCGGCAAAAGAGACCGATAGAATTATTCCCTGGCTTACAAAGAATAAGTCCTGGGTTCGATTTGTTCACCTAAAAGTGGTGCTCCAGCATGGCTACAGTCAAATGACTGAAACAAGTAAAGGAAAAATATATAAAAACACGATGGGCTTCACTCAGTGTCCCTCTACCAAATCCACTCACAAGACTTTGGTCGGCCGGAGATTATAGTAGCAAGATTCCATGCAGTGGGACCGAACCAAGAACCATGTGGCTGGGAAGCAAACTTCTTACCACACAGCCACGCCTGCGCCATTACTCTTTACTCTTTTACTTGTTTCAGTCATTTGACTGTGGCCATACTGGAGCACCGCCTTTCATCAAGCAAACTGACCCAAGGACTTATTCTTTTTAAGCCCAGTACTTATTCTATCGGTCACTTTTGCTGAACCACTAAGTTATAGGGAAGTAAACGTACCACCATCGGTTGTCAAGCGATGTTGGGGGGGGACAAACATATACACACACATATATATATATATATATATATATATATATATATATATATACGACAGGCTTCTTTCAGTTTCCGTTTACCAAATCCACTCAACGGCTTTGGTCGACCCGAGGCTATAGTAGAAGACACTTGCCCAAGGTGCCTGACTGAACCCGGAAATATGTGGTTCGTAAGCAAGTTACTTTTTTTTGCACTCAAGGGGCTAAACATAGAGGGGACAAACAAGGACAAACAAAGGGGTTAAGTCGATTACATCGACCCTAGTGTGTATCAGGTACTTAATTTATCGACCCTGAAAGGATGAAATGCAAAGTCGACCTCGGTGACATTTGACCTCAGAACGTAAAGAATAAGTCTACTTACCACACAGCCCCTCCTACGCCATTGTTTGACCTTATTTTCAATTTAATAGAGAATTTTGTAAAATAATTTTGTGATTTACAAAATGGCGTTTGAAACCTAAATTAGCAGGAAACTTTGACGGTAGTCTTTAATTTAGATCACTTTAACGCTTTTGTTACCATACTTGTGTTGTAATATACAGCTACACTGCTTTGTATCAAATTAATTATCATATTGTTTGTTGGAGCAAGTTTGGCTTGCATCCGTACAGTCTCTTTTTTAATCTTTTACACTTATTTAGATATTAACCTTTAAAAAATGTTTTGAATAGAATAATGGTTTCAGATTTTGGCACAAGGCCAGCAATTTTAGGGAAGCGGATGAGTCGATTGCATCGACCCCACTGTTCAACTGGTACTTATTTTATCGAATCCCGAAAGGATGAAAGGCAAAGTCGACCTCGGCGGAATTCAAATTTAGATATTGTGTGTTCTATGAAGAACACACAATATCTACAATCAAGACAGTGACATCGTCAATATGTATGTCTTAATAAGGCGGCGAGCTGGTAGAAACGTTAGCACGCCGGACGAAATACTTAGCGGGATTTCGTCTGTCGTTACGTTCTGAGTTCAAATTCCGCCGAGGTCGATTTTGCTTTTCATCCTTCGGGGTCGATAAATTAAGTACCAGTCATGCACTGGGGTCGACGTAATCGACTTAACCCGCTTGTCTGTCCTTGTTTGTCCCGTCTGTGTTTAGCCCCTTGTGGGTAGTAAAGAAATAGGTATTTCGTCTGTCTTTACTTTCTGAGTTCAAAATCCGCCGAGGTCGACTTTGCCTTTCCTCCTTTCAGTGTCAATAAATTAAGTACCAGTTACGTACTGGGGTCGACTGGCCCTCTCCCCAAAACAATCTCGGACCTTGAGTAGAAGAGAAGAGTAAAAAAGAATATGTATGTCTTAATTAAGGCGCCGAGCTGTCGGAATCGTTAGCGCGCCAGATAAAATGCTTAGCGACATTTCGTCCGTCTTTGTGCTCTAAAGTAAGTCGATTACATCAACCCCAGTATTCAACTGGTACTAATTATATCGATCCCGAATGGATGGAAAGCAAAGTCAACCTCGGCGGAATTTGAACTCAGAACATGAAGACGGACGAAATACCGCTAAGCATTTCGTGCGGTACGCTAACGTTTCTGCCTCATTTTAAATCTAATAATAGAATAAATTGTGCGTTAGCTGTGAAGGCGAGTAGCTTAGTGGCCAGTTCGATTCACGGCGGTGCGTTTCTTGAGCAAGACACTTTACTCCACATTGCTTTAGTTCACTCAGTAGACAAAATTGAGTTGTACCTGTAATTACAAAGGGCCAGTGTTGTCACACTTTATGCAGCGCTGAATCTTCCTGGAGATTATGTTACGGTCACGCCGTGTCTGTGGAATACTCTGCCACTTGCTTGTTAATTTCAGGAGCTGGCTGTTCCGTTGATCGGATCAAATGGAACACTGATAGTCGTAAACGACGGAATATCAGGAGCAACAACCATAACCACCACCACCACCACAAACGCTAGAAACGCCACCAAAGCACCACAACAGCGACAACTACCACTATCACCAAAACCAGTAGCGTCTCGACAACAGCCACCATTACCAACACCGCCACCACCACCACCACCACCATCAACCACCACTACTACTACTACAACCAGAACTGCCATTTCCACCACCATTGCCGACAACACAACCATCACCGCAACAATCATAAACAAGGGCACTACCACTGCAACCACCACTGACAACAATACCATTACCTCCACCACCATCGTCAGCATCATCAGCATCATCATCATCACTGTTGTTATTATGATTATGGTTGCCGTTTGGTAATTCTATTGTTTGTTGCTGTCACCACCACCACCGCCGCCTTCCTTTCCCCTCCCTCAGCGAACATTTCATAAATACACACAGTAAGATGTATGTATGTATACATACAAACGTATATATACATATATATATATACATATATATATAAGTATATATATATATGTATATACACATATATGAATATACATATATATAAACATATATATATGTATATTTATATATATATACACACATAATATAAATAAATATATATAATATATATATATATATACACATATATATTACATAATATATATATTATATATACACATATATAATGTATATATATATATGCATATATATATACATATATACACACCCACATCTATGTATATATATATATATATATATATATATATATATATGTGTGTGTATATTATATATATATATTATACATATATATATATATATTATATATTATATATATATATATATATATATTTATGGAGTTTTTGTTGTGTTTTTTTCCTTTCTTTATTTCGCAACTGTGTCTATTTGTTAATTACATTCGGTGTCTGCAAGCTGTTTGGTGTTAACTGTGCAGCTGCAGACGGCATCCATGGGAATTTCATTGTATATCGCGCTTTTTTTTTCTTTCTGCTGCAAATAGAGAACTTGTGTTGAACTCTGCAAAGTTCAGTTGTAGCATGTGTGTCTGTACCTATGTCCACAGGTTGCATATAAACGTATGTGTTTATGTGGGTCTCTGAGTGTATGTGTATGAGAGAGACAGACAGACAGAAGACAGAAAGAGAGAGAGAGAGTACATATGCAAAAATACTTGCATACATATATATTATATGCCAGAGTGAGTGTGTGTATGTGTGTGCACCTCATACATGGATGCATTTGTATACATGTGTGTGTACGATGCACGTGTGTGTGTGTACGATGTATGTAAGTGTGTATGTGTACGGTGTACGTGTCTGTGTGTGTACGAAGAACGTGTGTGTGTGTGCGATGTACGTGTGTGTATGAATGTGTGTTTCTTTACATGCATACGACTGCGTTCAAATTTTGTTTTTTTTTTACAGTTCTATATTTGAAAGATAAGGAATTACTTACATTATTTACATTATTTACATTTGACGTATATTTGTCCTCACCTTGTTTGTTGTTAACACAACGTTTCTGTTGATGTGCTCTTCAGACTTTAAATATTGTCACGAGGGAATCTTGGGGTTAGTAGTCCGCGCTCTTAACCACTAGGCCGTGGTCTCCGTTCTTCCATACATGATCAGCTATACCCGATTTATCAATCTCTCCCCGTGTCACAGCTTTGCGATGTTCCTTTACCCTTATTTTGAGGGGGCGGCATGTTTCGCCTTTGTATAACCTACCACAGCTGTATGGAATGGAGTACACACAGTCTTTGGTCATATTCTCTTGTATTGGCGGTTTAGCTGATCATGTATGGGAAAATGGAGACCACCTCCCCCTGTGGGATGAAGTTAAAATAATAGACAGAGAAACACCACTGGAAAATACGAAAACTAAAAGAAGCAGCACAAATGCTAGGACATAATAACCTCCTAAGAAGATCTAGTGCAGATATGAGTGGCATATGGGAACCGGTATTAAGGAAGGATAGGAAAGTATTAGATTTATAAGCCCTAAAATTCAATCCATAATTGTCCACGGGCATATGGCGTAGTGTTTAAGAAGCGGGCTGCTAACCCCAAAATTCCGAGTTCGATACTAGGCATAACCTAAATAATAATAATAATAATAATAACATCTGAAAAATACCTTAGGAATGAGAAACCAGGTTCGAAATCACCCACTAGGACACCTGGTGAAGGCTGGAGGGTATATCAGCCGAAACGTTGTGTTAAAAACAAAGAAGATGAAAACAAATATCCATCAAATGTAAATAATGTTTATGTATTTTTATTTCCCTACGTGGAAAGTTTACCGAGAAAATATATCCATCATCATCATCATTGTTCGACCGTGGTCGAGACAATGGAATTTACCATGCTACGCCAGACTTCACGGTCCATCATGACATTACTGAGGTCCTGTTGCTGGATGCCTGTATCCCTGGAGATTACATCAGGGTAGGAGAGTGTGCGCCCTCTGGTATTGCGAGTAGATGGCTTCCAGAGAAGAGTAGAAATTACCTCTTTTTCAGCTCTACAACAATGTCCAGCAAACTGGACTCTCTTACCTTTCACAAGAGATGATACAGGTGGTAGTTTCCCATATATTTGCATTTTGGTTGGATGGCGCTTCCACGAGAGATTTTGAGCTCTCATATAAAGGCGAGTGAAGATTCCATCCAATATATCCATAGTGTGTCACCATTAATAGTTAAAATTATTTTATTGAATAAAAAATAGCGAATTGATGACGGTGGACTTAGCGGACTTGTTGCCAGATATCATGATTTTTCCCTGCGTTTATAAGAGAAGAGACAGGCCCTAAGTAATAAAAAGCTTATGGGCCACTTGTTAAAGAAAATTGACGCAAGAACATCTGATGAAAATAGGGTAACATATGTCTTTGGCTAGGTGACAGAATCATTAAAGCATCGCTAAAAATGCTTTGGGACATTTGTTTCAGTTCTTTGTATTCTGGGTTCGAATTCCACTAAGATCAACTTTGCCTTTCATCCCTTCGTAGGACTCGATAAAAGTAGTACCAGTCAAATAATGGGGTCGATGGTATCGACTAAGTTACCTTCCTTCAAAATTGGTCTTGTACCTAAATTAGAAATCCTTATTTCAAGCCCCCACCCCCGCCGACCCTGTAGATTGTGAGTTCTTAAGATGCGCGACTTGTTCATTTCTAAATCCGCAACGGTGAAGTATATCTTTCTTTATTGGCCACAAGCAGTCTAAACATAGAGGGGACAAACAAGGAAAGACAAAGAGATTGAGTCGATTAGATCGACCCCAGTGCGAAACTGGTACTTATTTAATCGACCCCGAAAGAATGTAAAGACAGACGAAATACCGCTAAGCATTTCGCTACGTTCTGCGTTCAAATTCCGCCGAGGTCGACTTTGCCTTTCATCCTTTCGGGGTCAATGGAATAAATACCAGTTACGCACTGGGGTCGATGTAATCGACTTATCCCCCAAACAAATTTCAGGCCTTGTGTCTATAGTAGAAAGGATTATTATTATTATTATTCAGTAGTTTTATTTTTATAGCGTTCTTTCACTTCACTACCGAGCGCAGCTCTGTGTGCCTTGGGTATGTGCTGTGATTTGTTGTGATGCTCTGATGGTTATTGTATGGAAAGTGTTCTGCGTAGGATGTGTGCAGTGCCTAGTAGTGCAATTTTCTGTATGTTAAATGTGTTTGTAAGTTCTGGTGTTTTTGTTATGTATTTGTCTGAATATTTTTTTATCAAGCCTAATGCACCTACTATGATAGGAATTGTTTCTGTTTTTAGATTCCACATTCTGGTTACCTCCATTTCCAGGTCTTTGTATTTTGAAAGTTTCTCCATTTCTTTTAGAGACACGTTGTCATCAGCTGGTATTGATACATCAATTAGAAAGCATTTTTTTTCTTCATGATCTCTGACAACTATATCTGGTGTGTTGGCCTTAATTTCTCTATCTGTGTGTATCGGCATATCCCAAAGTATGGTTGCTTTTTCGTTTTCTGTGACCTTTTCTGGTGTGTGCCTATACCATCTTTTTTCTATTATTATTATTATTATTATTATTATTATTATTATTATTATTCAGTAGTTTTATTTTTATTTTTATAGCGTGCTTTCACTTCACTACCGAGCGCAGCTCTGTGTGCCTTGGGTATGTGCTGTGATTTGTTGTGATGCTCTGATGGTTATTGTATGAAAGTGTTCTGCGTAGGATGTGTGCAGTGCCTAGTAGTGCAATTTTCTGTATATTATTGTGTTTGTAAGTCCTGGTGTTTTTGTTATGTATTTGTCTGAATATTTTTTTATCATGCCTAATGCACCTACTATGATAGGAATTGTTTCTGTTTTCAGATTCCACATTCTAGTTACCTCTATTTCCAGGTCTTTGTATTTTGAGAATTTCTCCATTTCTTTTAGAGACACGTTGTCATCTGCCGGTACTGATACATCAATTAGAAAGCATTTTTTTTCTTCATGGTCTCTGACAACTATATCTGGTCTGTTGGCCTTAATTTCTCTATCTGTGTGTATCGGCATATCCCAGAGTATGGTTGCTTTCTCGTTTTCTGTGACTTTTCTGGTGTGTGCCTATACCATCTTTTTTCTGTTGTTATTCCATAATGTTGGCATAGCTTCCAATGTATGTAAGTTCCAACTCTGTCATGTCTGTGAATATATTCCTTCTTAGCCAGGACTGGGCAGCTAGAGATAATATGATTTATTGTTTCTTGTCCATCTCCACATATTCTGCAGTTACTTGTAATATTTCTTTTCATTACATGTTTTTGGTAATTTCTGGTGGGGAGGCTTTGGTCTTGTGCTGCAATTAAAAATCCCTCTGTTTCTGCTTTGAGTCCTGAGCTTCTCAACCATTGCTGGGATTTTTCTTTGTCTATTTCTTTTGCGTTTAGTTTAGTCCAGTATTTACCATGAAGGTTTTTCTTGCCATCGTTTTATCATGGTTCGTTGTTGTTCTATTTTTAGTTTGGATTTCATTTTTTTTATAGCTTTTGTTGTTTCTTCATCTTCTTCTTCTTCTCTTCTTCATGTTTATTAGGTGGTATGATTTCTTGTTTGTATTTGTCAGCTTCCTTAAATACTGAGAACAGTTTTTTGTTTTGCTCGTGTTTTGCCGCTATCTGGATCAGTTTTCCTTCCTTCTGAAGTAGATATTTTTGCAGTCCTATGGTGGTTATTTTATAGTAGTTTTCCAGCTGTATAAGGCCTCTACCACCTTCTATACGTTGTATATATAGTCTTTCTATGTCAGATTTTGGGTGATGCATCCTAGATCCTGTCATTATTTTTCTTGTTTTCCTGTCTATTTTGGTCAGTTCATTTCGTGTCCAGTTAAGGATATTGTAGCTGTAACTATAACTGGGACAGCTAAAGTGTTGATACCTATTATCTTGTTTTGCATTGAGCTCTGTGTTTAGTATTGATCTAACTCGTCTATAATATTCTTTTTTTATTTTCTCTTTCATTTGTGTGTGTTGTGTCTTATCTAATTCATGGATTCCTAAGTATTTGTAAGTTTGGCTTTGGTCTAATTCTTTTATTTCATTTGCTTCATCTAGTGTGATGTTGTTACTCTTAACTAGTTTTTCTTTCTTTTCATGGTTACTTTGGCGCATTTTTCTAATCCAAATTTCATATCTATTTCTTTGGTAAATCCATGAACTGTCTTTAATAGTGTTTCCAGCTGTTTGTCATTTGCAGCGTATAGTTTTAGGTCATCCATATATAAAAGGTGGCTGATCGTTTTGCCGTAACATTTATATCCGCATCCAGTTCTATTTAGCATATCAGACAGAGGTGACAGTGCCAAGCAGAAAAGGAGTGGAGAGAGCGTATCTCCCTGGAATATTCCTCTTCTAATGGGGATGTCTTTGGTTTTCATGAGTCCCTCTTTTGTTTGGAGGTGTAGGACTGTTTGCCATTTATTCATAGAGTGCTCTATGAATTTTATGATTGTTTGCTACTTTGTTAATGGCTAGTGTTTCGAGGATCCATGTGTGGGGGATGCTATCAAACGCCTTTTTGTAGTCAATCCAGGCATACTGAGGCCTTTCTTCTTTCTGTGGCTGTCTTCAGTTATGGCTTTATTAATCATTAGTTGATCTTTACAGCCATATGAGCCTTTGCGGCATCCTTTCTGCTCTTCTGGAACAGTTTGTATTCGTCCAGGTGCTTGTTCAGCCTTTGTGATATCACTGCAGTAAATGCCTTGAACATAGTAGGGAGGCAGGTTATTGGTCTGTAGTTTTCTGGTTTTTCTGTTTCATTTGATTTGGGAATTAAGATGGTTTTCCCCTTCGTGAGCCATTCAGGCATTGTCTCTGGCTCTGCTAGTACGTTGTTAAGTTTTCAGCCAGCTTTTTGTGCATTCCTGTTAGATATTTCAACCAGAAGTTGGGGATCTTGTCATGCCCAGGTGCCTTCCAGTTGCTTAGTCTTTGCAGTGCCTGGGTGACCTCTTCAGTTGTTATGGGGGTCCAAGTTTGTTCAGATGCCGAGTTTGTTATTATTGATACTCCTTTTTTTTGGTGGTTCGTTCGCCGACCATATTTTTCTCCCCAGAATTCTTCCAATTCTTCTGCCGTTGTGCTGCAGTGACTTCTATTTTATTTTTGCCTAGTTCTTGGTAGAACTTTTTGGGGTCGGAGTTGAACTTTTTGTTCTGTTCAAAGAAGCGTTGGCGTTTCTCGTACCGGCGGATCCTTTGAGCTTTGGCAAGGATATCTTGCTTCAGCTTTTCTTTTATCTCCGGCAAATCTTTTCTGTGGTGTTATATTTGCGAGCATTTTTGTTTTCTTTTTGTTGCTCAGTAGCGTTGCTTGTTTGCTGATTTCATTAAGAATCGACAGGTCTTTTCTAATTTTTTTTTATTTTGTTTGGATGTTTTTATTTATCCACAGGGTTTGTTTGGGTGGTGGTACTCCTGTTTGGGCGGGTTTGGGTGAGTATCCAGCTTCTTTTGTGGCTGCAGTGGCTGCTGCGTATATCAAGTCATTTAGTTCAGTGATATCACTTTTTTTGTTTCAGTGGCTAGTTCAGTGACGGCTAGGTTTATGTTGTTTATAATTGGTGTTGTTATTGCGTTTATTTTTATTCTTGGGAGTATGGTCGGTGGTCCATTTTGAGCTCTGTGGTTTTTAGTTCTTTGATTATTTTTATTATTATTATTATTATTATCATTATTTTTATTATTATTATTATTATTATCATTATTATTATTATTATTATTATTATTATTATTATTATTATTATTATTATTATATTATTATTATTATTTTTATAACGTGCTTTCACTGCATTACCAAACACAGCCTTGGGTATGTGCTGTAGTTTGTTGTGTTGCTCTTATTTTTACTGTGTTGAAAGTGTTTTACGTAGAATGTGTGCACTCCCTAGTAGTGCTATTTTCTCTAGGTTATATATATTTGTTAACCCTGGCGTTCTTGTTATGTATTTGTCTGAATATTTTTTTATCATACCTAATGCACCTACTATGATAGGAATTGTTTCTGTTTTTAGACTCCACGTTCGAATTACCTCTATTTCCAGGTTTTTGTACTTTGAAAGTTTCTGACAACAGTATCTAGCCTATTGACCTTAGTTTCTCTATGTATGTGTATTGGCATATCCCATATTATTATTATTATTCTATGTTTGACTTTTGCTTTATGTCTGTACAAGTTGGCTCCAAGTCTCACCCAGAGACCTCAAGAGACAACAGGTTGGAAGTTATGTGCCATATATTTGGGGTGGGGGTTGAGGTTTTTTTTTTTTTGGTGTTGTACTATCTTTTGAATTTCTGCCATTTTGGGGTTTCCTGGTATCTGAGTTAGGTAGCAATCAGTCCCTTTCGCTATCATTCCCAGGGCACCTATGACAACAGGTATTGTTTTAGTCTAATACATAAAAAAATAAAATAAATAAATAAATAAAATTTTAAAAAAAATTTTTAAATAAAAAATAAAAATAAAAATAAAAAAAAAGTTTGTTTTAAACCTTGGGATTACATAGAGAGTATTTTGCGTAGGATATGAGCAGTTCCCATGAGCACTATCTTTTGAATTTCTGCCATTTTGGGGTTTCCTGGTATCTGAGTTAGGTAGCAATCAGTCCCTTTCGCTATCATTCCCAGGGCACCTATGACAACAGGTATTGTTTTAGTCTTCAGCTTCCACATTTTGCTGATTTCTATTTCAAGATCTTTATATTTGCTCAGTTTTTGGTAGGTCTTGACAGATACGTTTATATCCATTGGGAAAGTCATATCAATGAGGAGGCATGTTCTTTGTCTGAAGTCTTTCAATATGATGTCTGGCCTATTTGCATCTTTCTTTCTGTCAGTTTGAATGGTGAAGTTCCAGAGGAGTGAGATGTGGTCATTTTCGAGCACTGGAGGTGGATTGTGTTCCCACCAGTTTTTTTCATTGGATTATTATTATTATTATTATTATTATTATTATTATTATTATTATTATTATTATTATTATTATTATTATTACTATTATTATTACTATTATTATTACTATTATTATTATTATTATTATTATTATTATCATTGCCTTTGCACAGCTTCTAATGCTGGTGATGTACCACGGTGTCAGCTGTTCACTACCAGTGAACTAAGATAACACCTCTTATTTTTCGAGCACATTCCGGAGAAAGTAAAACACAAGTCAATTAAAGGAAAATTTATCATTTTTATAGATGGGGAAACCGTCGAGGGCCGCTGGAAAGATGCCTGGGGTCGCAGGAAGAATGCTTGGGGTCGCTGGAAGAATGCTTGGGATAGCTAGAAGGATGCTTAGGGTCGCTGGAAGAATACTTGGGGTCGCTGTAAGGATGCTTAGGGTCGCTGGAAGGATGCTTGGGGTCGCTGGAAGGTTGCACGGGATCGCTGGAAGAATGCTTGGGATAGCTGGGAGTATGCTTGGGGTCGATGGAAGGTTGCACGGGATCGCTGGAAGAATGCTTGGGATAGCTGGGAGTATGCTTGGGGTCGATGGAAGGTTGCATGGGGTCGCTGGAAGAGTGCTTGGGATCGCTGGAAGGATGCTTGAGGTACGCATGAAGCCCCGGGAGCTGCGGTTGAGAACCGCTGGTGAAAAGCAATGGAAGCCAACCATCGCGTCTCTTTATTTCAAACTCCATCATTCAAACTAAACGAACAATCTGTTATTTAAAACGAGAATACAATGAAGGGGAAAAAATCTAAAATTATTTATAAAATCATAAGCAATCATACAGTTAAAACATTTAGATTTTTGAAAAAGATATTTCAACAAAAAATATTAAGTCTTACATAGTGTTGCTGTTGTTGTTATTGTTGTTGTGATGGCCATTAAGAAGGAGCTTTCTGTGTTTCTTTTTGTTTCTGGCTCTTTTTTTTCCTTCTTTTTACCTTCTTCAACCGATTATATTATGTTGTTTAATTATGCATTGGTTTATTTCGCAGACACACACATTTAGATATGTGTAGATGTGGTGTGCGCGTTTGTGTGTATATATATGTGTGTGTCTGTATATACATACGTACGTAGACATATATGTACATACATAGATACATTGATACATACATACGTATATACACAGCCAAATTGTATATGTGCACCTGTATGTATATATATTTGTTATGTATATATATTTGTTATATGATTGTGTATATATTATATATATATATATATATATATTTGTTATATGATTGTGTATATATATTATATATATATATATATATATATATATATATATATTTATATATTCGTACATATATATATTTATATGATTGTGTGTATATATATGTGTAAGTATATATACATATATTTGTTCTATGATTGTGTGTGTGTATATATATATATGTGTGTATATAGATATACGTAATATAAATATATGTATATGTATATATATATGTGTGTGTGTGTATACACATACATACATAATATATATACACACAAACATATGTATGTATATATGCATATACGTATATATATATACGCATACATACATACATACACATGCATATCTAGAGTTTTACAAAATAGATATTCATAAAACACTATACACACACGCACACAGCATTTCGAACGAAATATATATATATATATATGTATATATGTATGTATGTATGTATGTATATATGTACATATATAAAAGACAAGTCGATTGTGTTCTCGTCTCGTATCTAAAACACATGAAACGGTTCTCTCCCTCTCTCTCTCCGTCTGAATTAACCACACCACGTTACAGATTTTTATTTCCATCTTAAAATATCATGAACTTAAAGAATTTCTTTTGTAGAAAAACAGAAACCAACTGAAGATTATTATCTTTCAAGTTGCTTCTGAAAATGTTTTTATGATTAGTCTTCGTGTTGCTGTCAGTGGTGGTGGTGGTGGTGGTGGTGGCGGTGACGGCGGCGGCGGCGGCGGTGGCGGCGGTGGTGGTGGTTGCAGCGGCGGCGGCGGTGGCGGCGGCGGCGGCGGCGGCGGCGGTGGCGGCGGCGGCGGTGGCGGCGGCGGCGGTGGCGGCGGTGGTGGTGGTTGCGGCGGCGGTGGCGGCGGCGGTGGCGGCGGTGGTGGCGGCGGCGGCGGCGGTGGTGGTAGTAGTAGTAGTAGTAGTAGTAGTAGTAGAAGTAGTAATAGTAGTAGTAGCAACAGCAGTAGCAGCAGCAGTGGTGGTTGTGCGGCGGCGGTGGTGGTGATGGTGGTGGTGGTAGTAGTAGTAGTAGTAGTAGTTAGTAGTAGTAGTTGCAGCAGCAGCAGCAGCAGTAGCAGCAGCAGTGGTGGTGGTGGTGCGGCGGCGGCGGCGGCGGCGGTGGCGGTGCTGGTGGTGGTAGTAGTAGTAGTAGTAGCGGCAGCAGCAGCAGCAGTGGTGGTGGTGCGGCGGCGGCGGCGGTGGTGATGGTGGTGGTGGTGGTAGTAGTAGTAGTAGTAGTAGTAGTAGTAGTAGCGGCAGCAGCAGCAGCAGTGGTGGTGATGGTGGTGGTAGTGGTGGTGGTGGTGCGGCGGCGACGATGGTGGTCGTCGCCGTGTTCGTGCTGGTGATGGTGGTGGTGGTGATGATTGTCTTGTTATTATATATACATTGTCGTTGTCGTGCTTTTGTCTTTTTTGTCTTTTTTTTTCTTCCAGTAATTTCCTTCCCGTTTTGGTTTGTTTGGTTGAAGTAAGAATCTAGGCTGTTTCTTTGGTCATACAAAAATGATTGAAAAATATTCAGAAATATTTGATGAGGGTGGGAGGGGATTCTGTGTTTTTGCTTGAATTTTGTTTTGCTTGTTTTTTTCTTCCTTTTTTTGCTTGTTTTCTTTTCTGTCAATAAAAGAGACGAGTTCATCGAATGATGCATTCTACGACGTAAGTTTCCTTTTTTTTTCTTGCTGTTGTTTACTGGGCGTTTAAGCAAGTCTCCCCAAAGATGCCTCAATTCATTATCGTAATTGTACAGCCCCACGGGTTCACCTTCGCCTCCAAACGGCACAGACCCTTCTCGTCCCCTAACAAAAGATTCTTCATTAAGTTTGCAGGATCCTCTTTTCTTCTGCATCTCAGCCAAGATGTAATTTATGCGAGGGACAGCGTTACTGAATACAGGATGGCTTCCGTGTTGAAGCGCCTAAGAGCTTGTTCACAGTTCCTTTTCCACTAGTAAAATTAATTTGTCATGTATAGCTAATAGTAACAGACAAGGTCAAATTTTGGAGGAAGCTCCCTGCAGTGTACATCAAGCCTGTTTTTGAAGGCATTGACTGATGGAGCTGCGACCACACTGTTTGGCAGACTGTTCCAGGTGGAGGTCACACGCTGTACGAAAAAGCAGCTTCCAATGTTGAGTCTGCAGCAGCTTCTTATGTTGAGCATCTCATCTCCTCAACCGAACTTCCACAGAAGCCAAAAAGATATATTTCCTTCAAATGTCTCGATCCATCGTCGCTGCTCGTATTTCCAAAATAGTCTCCAAAGCACGCCGAACTAAATACTTAGCGGCGGCGAGCTGGCAGAAACGTTAGCACGCTGGGCGAAATGCCTAGCGGTATTTCGTCTGCCGTT
>NC_043000.1:26113611-26128611 GCF_006345805.1 Octopus sinensis | reverse complement strand
TGAAGGAAGGAGGCGTGACGATATTAACGATAGACTCGGCTGAGAAACAGACACGTCCCACACGTGACAGCAGTCGTTCGACATAAGCCCACAAGTCGGAGATTGTTGGACACTGCACGATTGCGTGCAGAGCGATTTCGTCGCTCTGCCCGCATCTCGGGCAGGTCGGCCCCGTGTTTCTCGATCCATGCCTATAGAGCTTATCCCGAACGGGTAGCGCTTCTCGGTAGCACTGCCAGGCCAGGGATCTCTGGAAGTTGTCCATAGGTCCCGGCCCGAAAGTCGTTTCAAACAAGCGGGTCAGGTATTCCTCGTCGATGCCCATGTTTGCCCCAAGATCGTCGTCGTACCTCCCCTCCACTAATCCCCTATAGAATGCTTTGGTTATATTGAAGTCACTCAAGGTCGACCCGGGACGGTAGAGTTGCTTGAGATCAACGCGACATTCGCGGTGCCATTCGCCCTTCCTCGGCCTCTTTTTGATCCACGACTGCAGTTCGGTCATGGAGACGAGCTGCGGGAACGCGTGCCTCACAAACGGCGACCACACCTATTCACCGTCGTCTACATAGAGCCGGAGATGTCGCAGTCTCAGCGCGTGTCTGCGCATCATCAACTATGGCATGCCCAGCCCTCCTTTTAACGGGTGATGACAGCAAATGGATCGCCTGACCATCGGGACACATCCTTTCCACAAGAAGCGGAAGAGAATGCGTTCTAGTTTGGTGATGGTAGGGTCGGGACAAGGTACGACGGTCAGGCGGTAGTAGATGATGGACGCGATGTACGTGTTCGCCACCTCCGCCCGACCTTTTAGGGACAGTTTCCTCTCGGCCCATTGCCGGGCGAGAGTGACCACCCTACTCGTTATCTCGTTCCAGTTCTTCTCCATTTGGAGGTCCGGACCGAACCAGACCCCGAGCAACTCAACCGGGCCGTCTGTCCAGCGTCCCACGACGGAGGTACTGGTGGACGGCATGGGCTTGCTTCTCCAGGTGCCGAGCCGCAATCCCACTTACTTTTCCCGGTTGATTTTTGCTCCTGTCACCGCTTCGTAGTCTTTCAGTGTCTCGCCGACCCGCTCGATGTGCGCGTGGCTTGACACTATGACGGTGACGTCGTCCGCGTATGCAGACACGCTCGTCCCGCATCCCAATTCTCGCGGGATGCCCCTCAGAGTCGCCAGCTTCCGCAGTAGTGGCTCAAGAGTCAATATGTATAGAAGCGCCGAGAGGTTGCATCCCTGACGGACCGAACGTGCAATGTCGAAAGGTCTCGATAGATGTCCATTTACGCGAATTACCGAACGGATGCCTCTGTACAAGGCAGCTATCCAGCCGCGGAAGACGGGACCGAAACCAGCCGCTCTCAGATCTGCCTCCAAGTATCGATGGTCTACCCTATCAAAGGCTTTCGATCGATCCAAGTTGATCAGGGCCCCACCCATGCCAGGTTCCTTAACTACTCTGTCTATGATGTAGCGCATCAGATGGAGGTTGTCATGGATGCTCCGGCCCGGCACGGCGCACGTTTGTGCGTTGTCGACCAGTTTCTCGATGACAAGCGCCAACCTCTTGGCTAACACGTTTGTCAAAATTTTCAGGTCTGCATTGAGCAGAGTGATTGGTCTAAAGTTATCTATAATGTTCCCCTTGTTTGGATCTTTCTTCAGCAGCGTTACGGCTCCTCGACTCACAAAACCGGGTATGCTCCCGTTTTGCTGCTAGTTGCAGTATACCGCTGCCAAGACGTCTCCAAACAAGTCTGGCAATTAATTGTAAAACTCGTAGGGCAGACCATCCAAACCCAGCGATTTGTCTCTCGAGCATTCTTCCATCGCGTCTCGCACATCCGCCGCCGTGATGGCACCTTCGCAGCACTCTGCCTCTCTTGCCGAGAGTCGTGGTAGGCTGTGCAGGTAGGCAATGAAGTCCACCCTGTGTTCACGCTCGCCACTCGTCCCGTACAGTCGGGCAAAGTGCCCCTGAAATGTCTCGCACATCTTGCTGGGCTCGAGCAATTCGCGCCCTTGTTCATCTACTAAGACTGAATGGTGGCTTTGTTGCCCTGCTGCGCCTCCGCCACCCGGGCCTCCCTCGCGGCTCCAACACCTTCCATCCTTAGAGCACGCATCCTAGCCCTGACAGCACACCCTTCGTGTTTGGCGTTGAAGTGTTGGTCAAGGGCCAACCTCGCCGCTAAAACGTCGGATGTGATGCCGCTTCTTATTGCCTCTTCTAACTTCTTAATTCATCCTCCACTCTATTTCTATCTACGGCTAGTGCCTTGCTATATCTAATTGCTTCCGCTTTTACTGCTCTCTTGAGGGCGAACCACCATTTGTTGTTGACAATGGCTCCCGTTAAAGCCCTTTTTACTAACGTGTTGATTCTGTCTCTGAAAACCTGTCTGGACGGGAAAGATGCGTTCAGTTTCCAGTAACCAGGACCCTGTCTATGTGCCTTATCTAAGTCTAGCGTACACGTCACGAATTTGTGATCCGTGTAGCTGACTGTGTGGAATTGTGGACATCCTAAGTTATCCCTATCTACTGTCCTACACAGTATCCTATCTAGATACGATCTCGACGACCCACTGCGGTTGCTCCATGTCCACGTTGGTGCATTTGGGTGGTCGAGTCGGTACCTGTCAGACAGTTGGAATCGTCTGAGCAGGTCTCTGAGGCATTTGCATCCCCTTCTGTTTTTGTCTCTCCCCACATAGTCTAGATGCGTGTCCAAGGTAGCATTCCAATCCCCCACTAAAAGTAAAGGACGAGACGTTCCCAGGAATACTTCTAGACGTCGAAAGAAATCCGGCCGACCTGTTAAAGGCGGTGCGTAGACTGATACGAGTCGAAAAGCACACCCATTGCTGCCGTCGACATCCAGAACGACCAGTCTACCCTCCGGGTCTAGGAATATCGTCTTGACTTCGAGATCCAGGCTCTTGTGAAAAAGTCCCGCGGTGCCACTACCGCCCATCCGCGGCAGACAGGGAGCAAAATAAATGTTAAGTTGTCCGCCAAACATGGACTTTAGGGCCCGTGGCTCGTGGAGTCTGGTCTCACTTATTGCTATGATTCCCAAATCGTGTGACTTGATGTCATTTAGGAGGTATCCTTGTTTCCAAGGAGACCCCAAGCCACGCGCATTCACACAACCAATCTTGACCATGATTCTATTGGGGTGTGTGCTTTAAAACACAAAAAGGAAGGTACAGAGAGTTACTCACTTGTGACGAAAGTTTTGGCTTCCTCGTCCTTTGATGTGTCTTGGAGGAGGTTTTTAGAAAGTTTTTGCGAAAGGTATTTTTGGAACCCCCCAACCGCATTTGGAAAGAGGGCTTTGAGTGTGTGGTGTTGTGTTTGTGTGATGTGTAGTATTTTGATGTGTTTGGGTGGTGTAGTGCGTGGATGGTTGTTAGTTTTGAAGTCATCTTCACAGATGTTTGTGTGGGCTGTGATGTACTCCATTAGTTTGGAGTCTTTGGTGTCTATCGCTGATAGCATTGTGTGTGTTTTTGTGGTGTTGGTGCTTGTTTGGTTGTGTATGGAGCTTTCAGGGTTCAGGTATCTCCCTGCTTTGGTTGCGTTTTCTTGTTTGTTTTTTTAATCTTTTTCTTTTACCCCCGGTGGCTATTTGCCATTCAATCGAACTTTCATCGTTAGATGAAAAGTCTGACGAATCAGCAGGGGGTAAGGGTAAAGCATCTGGGTCTGTTTGTGCGGTTGTAGATATTGTTGTGGTGTGCGGGGGGTGTTGCTGGGGGGTTTGGTGTGGTGATTGTCTCTCCTACATCCTTGGTGCTTTTCTTCTTCGTTGTTGTTCTCGGTGTTGGAATTGGTTTAGTTGTTGTTGGTGGTGATGATTCTGTTCTTGGCGCAGGTTGTGGTGTTTGGTTGGGTTGGTCCGTTCTTTGTTGCTTTTCATGCATTTCTGCATATAGCTTCTTGATTAGCCGTCCATACTGTGGTGTGGGCAATAATGCTGGCTTTTGTGGTTTTTCCTGTGGCTGTTGTTGTTGTCGTTGTTTCGCGGCAGATTTGCACTCCTTTTTGAGGTGTGTTTCACTGCCGCATGTATAGCAGCGTGGCCTTCTGCCCTCGACTACTACATATAACTTGCGGTCATCCGCAAGATGTACGTGGGTGGGAATTTTGTTAATGTCGTCTTGGCTTATGTGGAAGAGAATCTCCATTCTCTTTCCCACCCAGTCCTTGTGTTTCGAAACAGTGATTTCCAGGATGTTTATGTCCTCCATTTCGACGCATATGGCGGATGTTATCCATAGTGTGCTTGTTATTTGCGGGACATTATTAATAATGACCTTTGTCACCTTCTGGCCAAGGTAACTGGGTGTCATTGTTAGCTCATCTGAATGAAGAGTTAGCGTTCAGAATTGCTTTGCCAACTCTTCATTCTGAAAACCCACCTGTACGTGGGCAAACTTGTTCGACCAAGTCACATACTCCTTGTATCCCCAGATGGGGCGTAGGCATTTTTCTATTTTGTCCGTGCTTGCTTTTTCTGGACTTTTAGTTGTGTTGTTTGTTATTTTATTAATAATCGTTTTCTTTTTTTCCTCATTCAGTATGTGTTGTGGTAAGTGTAATTGTACTTTGCTGTTTTCTTTGGTGATTAGGGCTCTGGAGTCTTTTATCTGCTGTGCAGTAAACGATACTAATGTTTTTTTTTTCTTTTATCGCCTCGGCGAAGTTTGTTGTTGTTTTGTTATTGTTGTTACTGCTGGTGGTGATGGCAGGGGTGTGGGTTGTGGGTATATTAGGTTTGTGGTTGCTGATTATGCAACTAGCAAGGGGTGGAAAATTGTCTGCGTAATTTGCTCCTGCATTAGCGCAAATTTCGGCACCTCGTTTGATGGTCGCGGTTATTTCTTTCTCTCCTTCACTTGTTGGTGATGGAGGGAAGATTGGCTGAAGGGAATTGTTGTTGTTGTTGTTGTTGTTGTTATTGTCGTTCTTGTTGACGGCGGTGGTATTAGTAGCAAGGGAGGCATTGACGGCACTGTCTTTGGTGGCGGTGATGGTGATCTTGGTATTGTTATTGTTGTTGGTAGTGGTGTCGTTAGCAGAGATAGCAGTTGTAGTAGCAGAAGCTGCCATGGTGGTGGTGTCGGTGTTGATGGTGGAATCATTGGTGGCGGTGACGGTGCTTGGCCTTGCGACCTTTGTTTTGTATTTGTTGCTGTTGTCGATGCTGATGGTGGTGGTGGTGGTGGTGGTGGTGGTGTAAGTAGTGTTCACACAGTCAAGTTCAGCGCATGGTGACAGGGGAACCTGTTTTTTTTGTTTTGGCGTCACGCTTCAGTTGCGCCTCGCCTAGTGGTGACCAGTAGCCATTTTTGAAAATAAAAATGGCTAAAATACAACACGAGGCCTACGAGAATTCTTAAAATTTTGCCCACAAAGGGCAAAATTTTGTGTAGATATTAGTCAAGGTTTGCAGTGGATGTTGTTGCACAACTTTTAAACACAAAATATTTGACAATAAACACTTTTGAACGTACAAAATGACCAACTTACTTGGAGCCCATTTGACTTGCGTCTGTCTGTCCAGATAGATAGATAGATAGATAGATAGATAGATAGATAGATAGATTGATAGATAGATAGATAGATAGATAGATAGATAGATAGACAGACAGACAGACAGACAGACAGACAGACAGACAGACAGAGACAGATGGTCAGATACATAGATGGACAGACAGGCAGGTAGACAGACAGGTAGACAGACAGGCAGCCTGGCAGACAGACAGATAGATAGATAGATAGATAGATAGATAGATAGATAGATAGATAGATAGATAGATAGATAGATAGATATGTTTCTTTATTAGCCACACAGGGCTGCACACAGATAGAACAAATTACAAGGTAGAGCTTTTCTTTTGAAGGTTTAAAAAAAAAAAAAAAAAAAAAAAAAAGGGAAGGGGGGTTGGTTTGGTTCGATCAAAAGGGATCGTAAAAGAGAGAAAGAGGACAAAAAAGGGGGGGTTAAAAAAAAAAAAAAAAAAAGGGGGAGAGGAAAAAAAATTGATCAATAGGGATCGTTATCACAGAAATGTCAATATGAAGTGTAAAGAGGAGGACAGGTGAGGTTTACCCGTGGAAGAAAAGCCTACGGAAAAGACCACGGTAACCTCGGTCAATGAAGTCACATTTTATATTTCTTTTTTTTTTTTTTTTTTTTTTTTTGCAATAAGCAACTCTCTGTTTTCGATTTCTGGGTTCATAGGACTATGCTCAAGTGGCTTCGTCATTCATACGTGCCATTCTTGCTACATTCACCCATCTTTTTTTAAAATTCGCTAGACAAAACTTGCCTCTCTACTCTCACTTTCCTTTTCAAGTGGTACTTGAAGAAGTTGATGAGAGATTGACCAGAGAGGAAAGGTTTGTCTCCAATCCTTTCAGACGCGTCCACCAGATACATTCTTTCGCCATAGCCACAAGGATGATGAAAATAGCTCTTCCTTCCCGTTTGAAGGAAGGAGGCGTGACAATATTGACGATAGACTCAGCTGATAAACCGACTCGTCCCACACGTGACAGCAGTTGTTCGACATAAGCCCACAGGTCGGAAATTGTTGGACACTGAACGAACTTTCTTTATTGGC
This sequence comes from Octopus sinensis, assembly GCF_006345805.1. Lineage (NCBI taxonomy): Eukaryota > Metazoa > Mollusca > Cephalopoda > Octopoda > Octopodidae > Octopus > Octopus sinensis. The sequence continues at coordinate 26,121,969 of NC_043000.1, read as the reverse complement.
TACACAGGGCTGAACACAGAGGGGACAAATACAAATGTAGAGCTTTTCTTTTCGAAAATGAAAAAGAAAAAGGGAAAAGAATGAGAAAAAAAAGTAAAATTCCGATCAAAAGGGATCGGGAGAAAAAAACGATCAAAAGGGATCGTACAGTTCAATATTTAAGAGATGAGGAATTATGCACATTATTTACATTATTTTCTCGGTAAACTTTCCTAGTGGTGAAATAAAAATACATAAATATTATTTACATTTGACGGATATTTGTCCTCATCTTGTTTGTTGTTAACACAACGTTTTGGGTGATATACTCTCCAGCCTTCATCGGGTGTCTTGGGGGATATTTCGAACCTGGTTTCTCATTCCTAAGGTATTTATCGATGTTGTTTGTTGTTGTTGTTGTTGTTGTTGTTGTTGTTCAGGTCACTGCTTGGAATGGAACTCGGAATCTTGGCGTTAAGAGCGCGGGCTACTAACCCCAAGATTCCGAGTTCGATTCCAGGCAGTGACTTGAATAATAATAATAATAATAATAATAATAATAATAATAATAATAATAATAATAATAATGATAATAATAATAATAATGAAAATAATAATAATAATAATAATAATAATAATAATAATAATAATATAATAATAATAATAATTCATTCTTTTTTATTGGCCACAAGGGCTGACACGCATGATTTAAAACATGAAGGGACAAGACAGGACGAAAGGTTACAAAGGGTTTTGTCCGTTTTTGAAAAACATCGAGTAAAAACTTAATAACATTTAAAACATTTAACAATGAAAACCTCCCAAAAGGGGGAGACGATTCGAAAGGTTCCTGGTGGAAAAAAACCCTACAAAAGCCAACGGGAGCCTGGTCAAAAAAGGGGTGTAGAGAGTCCCTTTTTTTTCCTTTTGTATTACTTTTTTGAAATCACAGGCGAAACCTGAGAACTGGTCCATTTATACTGGCCAGTCTCGCACAATTCACCCACCTTTCATAAAACCTGCCATCGGACAGCACTTTCCTCTCTAACCTCATCTTCCTTTTCAAGTGAAACTTGAAAAAGTTGATGAGGCCATGGGTTTATGTTTAATGTAAATAATGCACATAATTCCTCATCTCTTAAATATAGAGGGGTTTATGTGGGATAAAGCCGTAACACTGAAGAGCGTCATTCATTCAACGCAATACATTCTGAAATTTAAAAAAATAATGAAATATAATTCCTGTTCGATGGGACATAATATTTTAAAGCGAAACATTTTTACAAGAGTTATTTCCCTTGAACCGTTCTCGCCAATATTTATATAAAGGAGGATTTTGAATGCGCGAGTTTCCCAGTCGCGAAGTCGTGGTGCTATTGTAATGTTGCTTTTTAATCTCTCTATGTAAAGCTGAAGTTGTCTGTGTATGGCAGGTTTGGTAGCCTTCAACTAACACTCTCTCCTCCGAGACCCTGCGGCGCAAGTTGACCAAAATTGAGAGTATGATAGAAGGCTTGCTCTTCCTTCCGTAGAAGAAAAAAATTCAAATCGGACCATGTTAACACCAAAACTTATTTACATCTAAAAGGTTCTTTTTTTCTATGAAAATCCCTATTTTTCACGATTTTTTTACTGCTGTGTCGCCATTTTTCGGTGTATTTCAACCAGAAAAATGTTCACTTTAAGAGAATAACAAGCTACATAATGCAAAATTTTTACTTTTCAAAAATTCCAATTCTAAAGGGTCGAAACAAACCCGAGCAACGCCGGGCTATACTGTTTGTATTAGATAAGGAGAGGTGTGAGGTTTTATACGTTCATTTATTACCTCTGCCTTAGCGAAGGCGGAGGTATTGTTTTCAGTCGTGTTTGTTTGTCCGTGGACAAGATATCTCGAAAACCGCTGGATGGATTCGAATGAAACTTTAAGGGATATTTGGTCTCGTACTGGACGAGGATTCTGGATTATTTTTCTACTTAATTTTTGAGAGCGGTCGGGTTCGTTTTTAGTATTCTCGTTTGTGTGAGCAGTCGAGTTTATTTCAGATATTCTCATTTAAAAAATCATCTCTGGCTAATCATTGAGAGGACGTTGGTGTTGCCTTGGCGGAGGTTTGCGCTCTCTACTTTTTTTTATCTTTTACTTCTTTCAGTGACTGGACTGTAGCCATGCTGGAGGACCACAATTTATCAATTTTAGTCGAATGAATCGACACCAGTCTTATGTTTTATGGGGTGGGGTGTTAGCCGGCTCTTGATCTCTTTACAAACCTTAATTGCGAGGACGCAAACAAACCAACGCCAGTTGTCATGCGGTGAGCAGAGGACAAACACCTGTGCGCGCACATACACACACAGACATACAGAGAGAGAGAGAGAGAGAGAGAGACAGGAGAGAGAGACAGACGGACAGACAGACAGACAGACAAACAGAGACAGACATACAGACAGTGAGAGAGCTAACATTCGGTATGCTAAGTAGTAGCTCCAGGTTTCCTGTCGCGATTGTAAGCGTGGAGTATATAAACAAATTGGCCATTTGTTTCTTTGGAATGTCTGATGAAAACCCAAAAAGATTCGAATATCGATTACGAGCGTTCATCTTTCTGTCAGTCTATGGAGAAATAGATCAATTAGACCATATTTATATATATACATACATACATATATAATATATACATATATATATATATATATATATATATAATATATATATATAGAATATATATAATACGGGTTTTCGCAATTTTCTTTGTAAGCACCGACTAACATCGGCAGCCGCAACGGCCGTAAGAAATGTGTACCTCTGTTTTGTATTAAAAAATAATTAACCGGTTGGGTCAACTTGTTTGTTGATCAAAAGTTTTCTCCATTTTCTGCTTATGTAATTTTATATATATATTGTTCACTGGTGATCTAAACGGATAGGTGCGCTGTGTAAGTGCTATAATTGGTCACCTGTTAGGTACCAAGTTCACAGTTAAGGCAGGAACTAGGGATCCGTATTAGGCTTCCTCTAATTGATATATATATATATATATATTACTTTGAAAGACCTCTCATATGGACTTGTGATGCATAAAAGCACTCTTGCAGAATATCAAAATTAGGCGAGATTTCGTGACTAAATACTTTCGTCATATAGAAGAATAGGGTCATGTGACTTTTTTGAACTAGGGTTCAGGAAACCAATATCCACGGACATCATAGCAGGCTGCTGAAGACAGAAAGCTGTCTTGGAGCTTGTTGTGGGAAATGGACTCAATCAAGTTGCAATTCCTCGTGAGAGTAATATACGATGCTCTTCTATCCCCGCCGTTGGATGTTAACATCTGTCTGTAAATTATGCATCGTTGGATCATGCTATAGTGGCATACAAATTCATGACAGCATAACCAAAGATCGTGTATTTTTGCTAATATACTAAAACAGACATTCTAACCTCTTTTAATAATCGCGCCTTTCAATTCCTAACCCTTTTTCAAAGCCTCTCATCTGCACTTCAGCAAACTTCAGTGCACACACAAGTCAAAATTTTACTTCACGCAACAGTGACTGCCTTTATTGCATGTATGGAATTGAATTGCTTATAATTTACACGCACAGGCAGCACCTCTTTAGTTTTGTTTATTTAATCATTCACGTTATTTTCTTGAAGAAAGTAGGCGAATGAATCGACACCAGTATTTAATTTTTTTTAATCCTGGTACTCATTCTGTCGGACTCTTTTGCCGGACCGCCAGGTTGTCAAGTGGTGATAGGGAACAAATACACACACCCAAACACACATATTATATGTACTCTTTACTCTTTTACTTGTTTCAGTCATTTGACTGCGGCCATGCTGGAGCACCGCCTTCAGTCTAGCAAATCGACCCCAGGACTTATTCTTTGTAAGCCTAGTACTTATTCTATCGAACCGCTAAGTTACGCGGACGTAAAACACACCATCATCGGTTGTCAAGCGATGTTGGGGGTAGAAACACAGACACACAAACATACACACACATACATATATACGACGGGTTTCTTTCAGTTTCCAAATCCACTCATAAGGCTTTGGTCGGCCCGAGGCTATAGTAGAAGACAGTTGCCCAAGGTGCCACGCAGTGGGAATGAACCCAGAACCATGTAGTTGGTAAGCAAGCTGCTTACCACACCGCCACGCCTGCGCCTATGTAAGAATAGGTAAAAATAGAAATTTGAGTTAACAGGTACAAAGACTTAAAAACTGTACAGATCCAAGTAACATTTCCACCACTTCCTTTATCCCCAGCACCCATATAAAATTTTCCGCCACCCTATACCCTACTCCTGAGGATCAGTACCACGTACTTTGTGAAACACTGAACCAAAATAGCAATGTAATAACATCATAGAACCCATAACTGACACACATACAGAGCATAATAATTAATAAATAAATATAAATATTAATCAATGAACAACAAAAAATCAGCAGTTATATAATTACATTTATTAGCTTACAGCTGTTTCAGCTACAACGAACACGGCATCTCATTGTGAGTATCAGTATAATTTCTCAAAGATTCATCGGAGCCTATAATAATGAAATATATATATATATATACATTCACACACACACACAAACACACACACACACATACTTTCAAACATACAGACACACGTATGTATGTGCGTGTGTGCGTATATTTACGCATGAATGTATACATGTACGTATGTATGTGCATGTATGTGCATGCATGTATGTATGTGTATATGTATGTATGCATGTATCCATTTATGTATGTATGTGTGTATGCATGCATGTATGCATGTATGTATGTATGCATGTATGTGTGTATGTATCTATGCATGTATGCATATATGTATGTATGTATGCATGTATGTGTGTATGTATGTATGCATGTGTGCATGCATCTATATATGTATGCATGCATGTCTGAATGGCTGTATGTATGTATGCATGCATGCATGTACGTATGTACGTATGTATGTATGCATGTATGTATGTATGTATGCATTATGTATGTATGCATGTATGGATGGATGTATGCATGTATGTATCTTTGTATGTATGTATGTATGTATGTATGTATGTATGTATGTATGTATGTATGTATGTATGTATGCATGTACGTATCTCTGCCTGTATGTATGCATGCATGTATGTATGTATGCATGTATGTATGTATGCATGTATGCATGTATGTATGTACGTATTATGTATGCATGTATACACGTATGCATGTGTATATGTATTATGTATGCTTGTATGTATGTATGTTTTTATGTATGTATGTATGTATGTATGTATGTATGCATGTACGTATGTATGCATGTATGTATGTATGTATGCATGTACGTATGTATGCCTGTATGTATGTATGCATGTATGTATGTATGCCTGTATGTATGTATGCATGCATGTATGTATGTATGCATACATGTATGTATGTATGCATGTATGCATGTATGTATGTCCGTATTATGTATGCATGTGTATATGTATTATATATGCTTGTATGTATGTATGTATGTATGTATGTATGTATGTATGTATGTATGTATGTGGAAAGGGAAGTTCGAATAATGTGTCAACATCTTATAATTCCATCTCACTGATATGGCTTTCAAATATTTAGATTTACATTTTCATTAACACTGGCCTTTAATATATATATATATATATATATATATATATATATATATATATATATACATATATATATATAATATATATATATATATATATATATACTCACGCGCACACATACATATACACAGACACAGACACACATATTACATACATACATGCATACATATACAGAGACAGACAGATGGATAGAAATATAGATAGATAGATAGATAGATAGATAGATAGATAGATAGATAGATAGATAGATAGATAGTTAGATAGATAGATAGACAGACAGACAGACAGACAGACAGACAGATATATATATATATATATATATATACATACATATATACATACACACACACACACATACACACACACATGCATATATATTTATATTAGATACATTTAGCATATTGGATGTCTACCTAGTGGTCATCCTTCTTATATGTATGTAATATAATTATTCTGAATCTTCAGATATTTTCAATACGCTAGGCCACTTGTTTAATTTATATTGATCAAATTAACATCAATTTTTTACCCTTATTATTTAAAAACATATATTATATATATATATATATATATATATATATATATATATATATATTATATATATATATATATATACGTTTTTATACCATCTATATATATAAATATATATATATATATATATATATATATATACATACCATATATATTATATATATATATATATATATATATATATATATATATATATATATAATAATATATATTGGATATATAACACATATACATATATATATACATTATATGCATATATAGAGACAGACAGACGGACAAACGAAGACACAGACAAACAGAGAGGGCTTAGTTACAGGATTCACTAGAATCTAAGCGAAACCACACGTAGGATGCCAAGGCTGGCTAGGTACTTATATGACATATTCACCTTGCTGGTTGTTGAATAGGTCGTCATCAAGGATTTGTCCTTGCCTATTTATTATACAAGTTTAAAATTTTGCCTTAGGATGGTGGATTCATGCTATGATGTAATCCATGAATGCGTCTATAAAAAATTCTACCGAAACAGCTGTAGTAAATTTCAGACCACATTTATATATACATATATCTTTTATCTTCTACAATATTTCAGTCATCAGACTGCGGCCATGCTGGAGCACTGTCTTGAGAGTCATATATATATATATATATATACCTGAGATGTTCAGGCAAAAACAATGAAGAAACATAGCAGAACACGTAAATACAAAAATATTTTGTTTATTTTTTTTCTTTTAGCAGAAAACTGCTTTATCTTTTTTTTCTTTTTTTTTTTTCCTTTATACTATAACAAACATATATTTTATTTCTTTTTCAGAGAAAGAGAAAACAAAATGCAGTGGAAAACGTGTTAAAGATTTTAGTGTATAAATGAAATATATCCAACGGCAATTGCTTTCTCCTCTTCACCAAAAACTAAAACTGCTTCCATAAACAAAATCCGAAATTTGTTCCCGTATGCTCCAATGTTGTTACGTCATCTAACAGCTGCTTGTGTCTCACATTTATTGCAGCAATGCTGGCGATCTTATTATATAATGATGATAATAGTAATGAGCTTATTGTGTAAGCTCGTTATTTAACTTGAGACACATTGACAACAACAACAACAATATTCAGGCCGTTTTTTGGTTTTGGTTTTGGGTTTTTTTTTCTTTCTTCTTCGTCAGTTTTCTTATGCGTTGTAAGCCATGTAAGGAATTCGTTTCACGATGTGCTGCGAAAGAAATGAGGAAGGTAAACACCAATAACTCTAATGCTTGGCAATATTACTACTGCTGGGTGAAATGCTTAGCGGTATTTCGTCTGCCGTTACGTTCCGAGTTCAAATTCCGCCGAGGTCGACTTTGCCATTCATCCTTTAGGGGTCGATTAAATAAGTCCCAGTTACGCACAGGGGTCGATGTAATCGACTTAATCCCTTTGTCAGTCCCTGTCTGTCCTTGTTTGTCCCCTCTATGTTTAGCCCACTGTGGGCAATAAAGGAGTAAATATTATTACTGCTGCTGCAACAACTAATATATAATAACAAAAACAATAATAATAATAATAATAATAATAATAATAATAATAATAATAATAATAATAATAATAATAATAATAATAATAATAATAATAATAATAATAATAATAATAACAATAATAATAATAAATAGATATGAAATTTGGATGGGAAAAATGCGCCAAAGTAACCATGAAAAGAGGAAAACTAATTAAGAGTAGCAACATCACACTAGATAAAACCAATGAAATAAAAAGAATTAGACCAAAGCCAAACTTACAAATACTTAGGAATCCATGAACTAGATAAGACACAACACACACAAATGAAAGAGAAAATAAAAAAAGAATATTATAGACGAGTTAGATCAATACTAAAAACAGAGCTCAATGCTAAAAGCAAGATAATAGGTATTAACACTTGAGCTGTCCCAGTTATAAGTTACAGCTACAATATCCTTAACTGGACACTAAATGAACTGACTAAAATATATAGGAAAACAACAAAAAATAATGACAGGATCTAGGATGCATCACCCAAAATCTGACATAGAAAGACTATATATACAACGTATAGAAGTCGGTAGAGGCCTTATACAGCTGGAAAACTACTATAAAATAACCACCACAGGACTGCAAAAATATCTACTTTAGAAAAAAGGAAAACTGATACAAATAGCGGCAAAACACGAGCAAAACAAAAAACTGTT
>NC_043000.1:26101111-26111111 GCF_006345805.1 Octopus sinensis | reverse complement strand
ACTTAGTATACGCAGCAGCCACTGCAGCCACAAAAGAAGCTGAATACTCACTCAAACCCATCCAAACAGGAGTACCACCACCCAAACAAACCCTGTGGATAAATAACATCCAAAACAAAATACAAAAAAATGAGAAAAGATCTGTCGATTCTTAATGAAATCAGTAGACAATCAACGCTACTGAGCAACAAAAAGAAAACAAAAATACTCCGCAAATACAACACCACAGAAAAAGATTTACCTGAGATAAAAGAAAAGCTGAAGCAAGATATCCTTGCCAAAGCACAAAGAATCCGCCGGTACGAGAAACGCCAACGTTTCTTTGAACAAAATAAACAGTCCAACTCCAACCCCAAAAAGTTCTACCGAAAACTTGGCAAAAATAAAATAGAAATCACTGCAGCACCAACGGCAGAAGTGGAAGAATTCTGGAGAGAAATATGGTCGGCGAACGAACAACCAAAAAAAAAGGAGCATTAAAACAACAAACTCAGCATCTGAGCAACTTTGGACCCCCATAACAACTGAAGAGGTCACCCAGGCACTGCAAAGACTAAGCAACTGGAAGGCACTTGGGCATGACAAGATCCCCAACTTCTGGTTGAAACAACGAAGGAATGCACAAAAAGCTGGCTGAAAACTTTAACAACGTACTAGCAGAGCCAGAGACAATGCCTGAATGGCTCACGAAGGGGATAACCATCTTAATTCCCAAATCAAATGAGACAGCAAAACCATAAAACTACAGACCTATAACCTGTCTACCTACAATGTACAAAACATTTACTGCAGTAATATCACAAAGATTGAACAAGCACCTGGACGAAAACAACCTGTTTCCAGAAGAGCAGAAAGGATGCCACAAAGGCTCATATGGCTGTAAAGATCAACTAATGATCAATAAAGCCATAAGTGAAGACAGCCACAGAAAGAAGAAAGGCCTCAGTATGGCCTGGATCGACTACAAAAAGGCGTTTGATAGCATCCCCCACACATGGATCCTCGAAACACTAGCCATTAACAAAGCAGCACCAACAATTATGAAATTCATAGGGCACTCTATGAATAAATGGCAAACAGTGCTACAGCTCCAAACAAAAGAGGGACTCGTGAAAACCAAAGCCATCCCAATTAGAAGAGGAATATTCCAGGGAGATACGCTCTCTCCACTCCTTTTCTGCTTGGCACTGTCACCTCTATCGGATATGCTAAACAGAACTGGATGCGGATATAAATGTTACGGCAAAAAGATCAGCCACCTTTTATATATGGATGACCTAAAACTATACGCTACAAATGACAAACAGCTGGAAACACTACTTAAGACAGTTCATGGATTTACCAAAGAAATAGATATGAAATTTAGATTAGAGAAATGCGCCAAAGTAACCATGAAAAGAGGAAAACTAATTAAGAGTAGCAACATCACACTAGATAAAACCAATGAAATAAAAGAATTAGACCAAAGCCAAACTTACAAATACTTAGGAATCCATGAACTAGATAAGACACAACACACACAAATGAAAGAGAAAATAAAAAAAGAATATTATAGACGAGTTAGATCAATACTGAAAACAGAGCTCAATGCTAAAAACAAGATAATAGGTATCAACACTTTAGCCGTCCCAGTTATAAGTTACAGCTACAATATCCTTAACTGGACACGAAATGAACTTACCAAAATAGATAGGAAAACAAGAAAAATAATGACAGGATCTAGGATGCATCACCCAAAATCTAACATAGATTGTGTTAGAGGCCTTATACAGCTGGAAAACTACTATAAAATAACTACCATAGGACTGCAAAAATATCTACATCAGAAGGAAGGAAAACTGATACAAATAGCGGCAAAACACGAGCAAAACAAAAAACTGTTCTCGGTATTTAAGGAAGCTGACAAATACAAACAAGAAATCATACCACCTAACAAATATGAAGAAGAAGAAGAAAAAAGAAGAAGAAGAAGAAGAAGAGAAGAAGAAGAAGAAGAAGAAGAAGAAGAAGAAGAAGAAGAAGAAGAAGAAGAAGAAGAAGAAGAAGAAGAAGAAGAAGAAGAAGAAGAAGAAGAAGAAACAAAAGCTATAAAACAAATGAAATCCAAACTAAAAATAGAACAGCAACGAACCATGATAAAACGATGGCAAGAAAATCCCCTTCATGGTAAATACTGGACTAAACTAAACGCAAAAGAAATAGACAAAGAAAAATCCCAACAATGGTTGAGAAGCTCAGGACTCAAAGCAAAGACAGAGGGATTTTTAATTGCAGCACAAGACCAAAACCTCCCCACCAGGAATTACCAAAAACATGTAATGAAAAGAAATATAACAAGTAACTGCAGAATATGTGGAGATGGACAAGAAACAATAAATTATATTGTCTCTGGCTGCCCAGTCCTGGCTAAGAAGGAATATATTCACAGACATGACAGAGTTGGGACCTATATACACTGGAAACTATGCCAACATTATGGAATAACAACAGAAAAAAGATGGTATAGGCACACACCAGAAAAGGTCACAGAAATCGAGAAAGCAAGCATACTCTGGGATACGCCAATACACACAGATAGAGAAATTAAGGCCAACAGATATAGTTGTCAGAGATCATGAAGAAAAAATATGTTTTCTAATTGATGTATCAATACCAGCGGATGACAACGTGTCTCTAAAAGAAATGGAGAAACTTTCAAAATACAAAGACCTGGAAATAGAGGTAACCAGAATGTGGAATCTAAAAGCAGAAACAATTCCTATCATAATAGGTGCATTAGGCATGATAAAAAAATATTCAGACAAATACATAACAAAAACACCAGGACTTACAAACACATATAACATACAGAAAATTGCACTACTAGGCACTGCACACATCCTACGCAGAACACTTTCCATACAATAACCATCAGAGCATCACAACAAACCACAGCACATACCCAAGGCACACAGAGCTGCGCTCGGTAGTGAAGTGAAAGCACGATATAAAAAATATACTACTGAATAATAATAATAATAATAATAATAATAATAATAATAATAATAATAATAATAATAATAATAATAATAATAATAATAATGAACGAACTATTGAGTTTAGTTTAATGGCCTACCAATGTATACTATGAGTTTCTTTGCCCTAGGAGTCGGGAAGACACTCGGCAAGAAATGGAAGCAAATTTGAAAGAAGAAAAAAAAGTAATAATAATAATAATAATAATAATAATAATAATAATAATAAATGTACATTGTTTTGTCTTGGAATAAAAGTGGGCTACAGCAAATATTCTGCTCAATACCACAGATTTGCTTGTCAGTTGTTTGACTTTAACCAGTTGAGCATGTCCCTTAGTGGCTGATCACGAGCAGAAGTAGTGGGGGAGCATCATAGCCATGTGTTGAGAGGGATTCTTTGGGGTTTGAATAATTCACCTCTGGAAACATGGGTGATTCGTTCAACATCCTTAAACAACCCTTATTCAAGGACCATTTGAGCGGGATGGGCTACTCAACCTGAAGAAAATTCTAACTGGGCCCCACCTGCAAGGTCATGTGCTGTTTATCTTGATATGAGATCACTATGTCGCGCACATATGGTTGTGATGCATGTGCCTGGTGTACCCTTATCAGACGGGTAGTCATGATGGGTATATTGGACTTCGTATATTTTACCCCAGTGTCACTTTGATAGCATGAACGGCTCTCTCACTCAATAATAATAATAATAATAATAATAACGAGAACACTAAAAATGAACCCGACTGCTTTCAAAAATTAAGTAAAAAAACAGGAAAAATAATCCAAAATCCGGGTCGATTCCAAAATTTAATCAGTTCGTGTCAGTCACGAGGCCAAACATCCCTGAAAGTTTATCCGAATCCATCCAGGTGTTCTTGAGAAATCTTGTCCACGAACAAACAAACACGACTGAAAACAATACCTCCGCCTTCGCTAAGGCGAAGGCAATAATGATAATAATTTCTTAATTGACCTCAAGGGCAGCAAAAACAAATGCAAAGACAGAGAATAGCAGGGAGTTACACAGAAACATGCAAATGATAAGACAATAGTAATTAACGAGAAAATTCTAACAAAATTCCCCAATAGAAGGGAAATGCCACCCAGGGGCAACGAATAAACCGTACAGATCCCGAACTCCCCAACTTACAAGGAATACTATGACAAGTGCTCCTCTCTCTTCTGTTCTCTTTAGTCTACAGCTGCCAACTTAGAATAGGCCCACTCACTAGGGTCATCCACTTTCACTCACCTTTCAAGAAATTCACGGAGATTGGAGCAGCACAACCCTCTCAACGCTACCCTTTCAAATGGAATTTTAAAAACTCGATACGGGCTTCGCCGAAGAAGAAACCGTTTATCTTCAATTCTATCAGTCTCATCCACCAGACAACCACTTTCGCCAGAGCCACCAGACAGAGGAAGACTGCCTGCACTTCTCGACCAAAGGAGGGTGGCGAGACGATCTTCGCACTGAAGTCGGATGATAGCCAGATCTGTCCTGCACCTGAGAGCTGATATTCGACATAACTCGACAAGTCAGTAATGCTCGAACACTTTACAAACGCATGCAGGACGGTCGGTTCCATCGCTCTGCGCGTCAGGCTCGGCTGACGACACTATCATGTCTGTTGAGTTGATCTCGAACGACCAAACATCCTCACCCCCCAGTAATTGGACCACGCTGGAAATTTCGGAAAATTAATGGAAACCTGCCTGAAAGACAAGCCAATTTTCATCGACACCCAAAGCTTCCCCGAGGACGTCGTCGTTCTTACCCACCATTAATCTACTGTAGAACGCCACGGTGGAGCCTCCACCGGCCGCATTTCCCGAATGGCAGAAAGCTGTGAGCGCCTAACGGCACTGAAGGTGCCAGGGACCCTTCCTCGGTCTATGCTTGATCCAAGACTACTTCTCTGTCAGAGAAACGAGCTACAGACAAGTGAGGCTGACAAACGGCAAACACAGCTGCTCACCGTCAAGGAAACGCTTGAGATTTCACAGCCTCAACGCATGTCAGGGCACCCTTAGCCACGGAATGCCCAGTCCTCCATGCAGCAGATGTTGGCAGAAAATGGACAGTCTGACCAATGGAATATTCTCTTCCACAGAAAGCGGAAGAGCGGGCTCCAATCCACTCAAACGTGAACTGCGGCAAGGCATGACAGTTAGACGGTAGATGACAGATGCGATGCAAGCATTCGCCGCCTCCGCCTAACTCCAGGAACAGTTTCCTCTCGGTCCATTTCATCTATTCCCTCATCTTATCTGATCAATATAAACACCCACCCACACACACACACAACAAGCATACATACATACAAATACACACACATACACACACTAACATATATATATATATATATATATATATATACATTATCATTATGAACCAATAGCATTATCACAGCAGAACAAGAAGCTGGGATGAAGGGAGTTTAGGGATAAGCCGAGCAAGTATCAACCAACAAAACTGTGATGTCAAAGGTGCGAGAGCATAGGAGGAACCTAGTTTCAATGTGGCTAGACTCCAAGAAAGCCTTTGGCTCTGTTCCTCACTAATGGATGCTAGACGTTCCAGTGAGAATAGTCAAAGCCATAGCTGACTTGACTTCATCGTGGGCCACCGTCTTGAAATTAAACACAAAGAGTGACTGTATTATCACCGATAGAATACAATATCGCAGAGGCATATTCCAAGGAGACAGCCTCTTTGTGATGTTGTTTATACTTTCTGTGAACTCCTTGTCATTCATGTCAAGGAAGTCTGAAGGGTATATCACTGGTTTACAAGGAAACAGAAATACCGATATAACACACTGATTCTTTGTGGATGACTTCAAACTTTATGCCACGTGATGAAAAAGGGCCTTGACCTTGTTACAACATTCTCAAAGGATGTAGAGTTGGAGTTTGGTCAGGATAAATGTTGTTATATGGTTGTGAAAAGGGGGAAAAGTATAAACCAGACTAATAACATCTCCATCAATGATTCCCCTGTATCTGACGAGGAATGTTACAGGTATCTAGGAGTGGATGAAAATATATCTTACAATGGCACCTGTAACAAAATACGTGTCACTAAAGAATATTACAGCCGAATAAAGAATATTTGGACCTCAGAACTCTCTGCATGCAATAAAACAGTGGCCCAGAATGTGTTTGCAGTGCCAGTACTCATACCAACATTTGGGCTGCGTGATTGCACGCTTGATTAGATCCGAGCCATTGATGTGAAAACCCCAAAAAATACTAACAAATACATATAATTTCCACATAAACAGTGATGCAGACCGCTTCTACCTTATACGGAAACAAATGTCGTATCATATCCTTTCGGCAACAGCTTTTAACCACAAAGCATGGCAGTGCATCCCTTGACCAAGTTTGCATACATGAGGCTGATAACATCATAAGACTTGGAAGGAAGCTCCTTGAGCAACACTCTTTGTCTAGAATGCATGCCCAAAGAAGTCGTACGATTCTACCGCAACGTATCATCAGATAAAAAGATGAGCAGAAGACTATGCATTGATATGTTAGTGAAAAGATCCGAGATGATAGTAACATCGATCATCAAAGCAGTCAATCATGGACGAATAGCCGGATTATTACCTCCCACTTTGAAGGGTATGCGTTTGCCATCCAGGAGCAGGAAATAGCAACCAAGTGCCTGAAGCACAAAAGGGGTAGAGATGCAAGAAAAGCAGTAAAATGTGACAACCGATGCAAACTTTGTGGAATTCAAACTGAAGATATCACCGACATCATAAACAGTTGTCCGAAAATGTCATCACGGTATTATCTGCCGATGAGACATGACGTTGTAGCTAGGATACTCTATAATGAAATCCGTCGGAAGGATAATCCTGAGGACAAAAAAATAAAATCCCACAGTATAGTAGAAGCCATAGCCACTCATAATGAAAAGGAATACTGGTGGAATGTACCAGTGAAGACCTCAATAAAATGTAGACACAACTGACCTTATATAATGATTTGGGATAAAGAAGAGAAACTGTTCACAGTTGTGGAAATTAGCTGCCCAGTGAATGTTAACATAAGGCTGAGGATCAGTGAAAAAGAGAACACCTAAGTTGAACTATTTAGAAATCTACAGTTACTCTATCCAGATTACAACTTCAGGTTTATACCTGTAATTAGTGGGGCCCTGGAATATGTAACACCCTGTCTAAGTATCAATCTGGAGAAATTAGGCTTCTCAAAACCAGAAAGGAGAAAGCTAATTCGAAGACTACAGATCCAATCCATCACTGCAACTGTAAAAATCTGTAAAACTTTCCAGAAGTTTATCATTTAAATATATATGAGTATGCCTAGATATGCAACTATATCTACATACAAATCTGCACATACATACATACATACATACATACATACATACATACATACATACATACATACATATTGTTACGGAATCACCCGTCGTCGCCCGTCCCGAACGGCTCACACAAGTTCCGCCACGGAACCCAAAGAGGCGGAGAGAGGAGATACAGATAGATACTGCCACAACCCCAACAGCACAGAGATACAGAGGCACAACCCGAGATACAACCCAAAGAGGCAAGACAACAACTGGCAACACTGGCTTATATTCAAACAACAGTTTATACGACAATTACAATTGTTACAACATCAAGATACATCAAAGCATGCACGTGACTACTCAATACATAATACAACAGCATTTCAAGAGTACAACTCAAAGCATAATACAACATCATGTAACAATTCAAGAGTACACGTCCCAAGACAACAGTTCTTTAAAGTCTCTTCCTAAACATCACAATCAACAAGTCCTTTACTCTTCTTCTTCACAATGTCCTTTATCGACCACATCGACAGAGTCCTTGACTGTTCTTTTCACTGTTCAATACACCGTGACACATATCAATGCACAAACACATACCTCAATTCCTAATTGAATCTGCCAGTGTCCCATTCCTCTCAATACTGCTAATTCCTCTGAATACTGCTAATTCCCTTCTGTGCCGCCAAGCTTTCTCGCATCCAACTTGCTCCTAAGAATTCCAACGCTTGCTCCTTAAATCCAAGGTCCGTCTGTCTTCTTCGAGGACCGGCCAGCGACTGCAAGATCCGTCTGTGTTCCTCGACGACCGCTCAACGACTGCCAAGACCTCACTTCGTCTCTGTGCTTCTTCCACTCCCTCATCTCCCTCTGTACCGCTCATACCCTCTCTAACTGTCCCTTAGTCTTATACTCTATCTCTCTCATGACAGCTCTACCATACTCTCTGCCTGTCCTTCTCTCTTACTGTCAATACCCTCTCCATCTGCTCTTAGATTCCCTTAATCTGTCTTCCTCTTTCACATTCTCCTGACCCTCTTCTCAGCCGCACGAGGTCACAGGTCATTCCAAAACCCATTAGTCCTCCATTAGACAAAAGACTGTCACATTTTCACCAGACATACTGGAACCATATCCACGATGTGGGTCAGAAACACTGCACTAGTTAAACCCGTAACAATATGAAGGAGTCTTGGATCTAGGTTAGAAACCGGTTCTTTCTCCATTGGCAAGGAATCTTAAAATAAATTGAATAATGACATACATACATACATACATACATACATGCATGCATGCATGCATGCATACATACATACATACATACAAGCATGCATACATACATACATACATACATACATACATACATACATACATACATACATACATACATACATATGTGGTATGATACACTAATAGTGTGACTGGCACTACAGCACTAAGTAAAATAATGATGCTTGCGAGGAGAAAATGTTTACGGAGATGAACTAACTGAAGATGTCTACTCACACTATTGTAGATGAAACTGTCAGCTGCTTTTCCATAGTCCCAACCACAGCATTCCAAACACCTGAAACAGAACAATACAAACAACCTATTTTTATTTCTATTACCATTACTAGCGGCGGTACCCAGAGTTTCCTAGGTTTGTAAAAATTATAAGAAAATATCACATTGCTTACGCTCTTTTGTTTTAAATGATGCGTCTCTGATGAAAATTTCTAATTCCTCGATGCAAAACTGAGGTCTAGGACTTAGAACATATCAACATTCACTTCGTGTGTTAATGTTAGCTGTCATATTGTGTATAGGGCAGATATGGCTGTCAGCCGAGACCATTGTGAGGACAGCAGCACCACCTTCCTTTAGCCGAGAGAAACACAGTTTTCCTCTGGTCGTTATGGCAAAAGAGTTAGTATGATGATAGGCAAGGCTGAGATAGGAGACAGACATTTTCCTCTCGGGCCAAACTTTCAACTTCTTCAAATTCTATTTGAATATGGAGGGACAGGCGATCCCAACCTCTCCAGAAGTAAATTATTTAAATGAGTGGCAGCAGAGAGTATGGCCTCTTTGAAAAATGCGTCAACTCGTAAAATATAACTACACACCAGAGAAATCTGTCGGCCAAGAAGCCCCAAGAACGGAGCTGATGGACTCTTTGATTGGCCCTTGAGATTATCCCTTATTGAGGCGTTTCATTTCATTACTTTTGTCTTTTGTTGTTTTTTAAGAGTAGATTTTTTTTATCTATCTTTTCTAATTGTCACAATCGATTCTGTGTAAACGCCTACAATTTATAACATTCTACATCCGGCTTCCTTCCATCCATTTTTCCCACCCATTATACTTGGGTGGGTCGTAGGGGTAGAGTCCTCAGGCACCTCCTCCGCAGGGTCCTATCAGAAGCAACCATCATTAGACTTTTAGGCTGGATTCTTAACTATGATCAACTGAGATTATGGATATTTTCAAACCATCTTGTTCTTAGTCTAACCCCAGGCCTCCAGCCAATTGGCTCAGCTTCAGGAATATTTCTATTATTTAAGACGTCGTGATGTTGTTGATTGAAGATATTGTACTGTCAGTCAAGTGACAATAAGGACCTCAGACAGAAAGTACTTTATTTCCAAGCAATACCGATTTTTGC
>NC_043000.1:26078611-26096111 GCF_006345805.1 Octopus sinensis | reverse complement strand
ACTTAAGCGCCTTGAAAATCTGGTTAAGGTTCGCCAAAATGTGCCCCTAGGTAAAACAGAGGCAAAAATGACAGTCTACCGTTATTCCTTTATAACTGCTTAGACATAGATGTTGGCATAGCTGTGTGGTCAAGAAAAATACAAGCAAAGCTGTGGTCAGCACTGGTACACACGTAGCTGTGTGGTCAAAAAAGATGCAGGTATGGTTCTGCATTCAAGTGAGTGTATTTAAGACTGTCGATAAACGTGCAGGCCTTGTTGGTTGGGATTGCTGTGTGGGGTCAACAGAGTCATAGGCGTGGCTGTGCGGTCAAGAAGTTTCCTTCACATCTCCGTTGTTTCTCGTTTAATCTCACTGCGACGCTGCTGTGGCACATGTATTTTAGTTGTAACCCCGAACTGCCAAAACCTTGCGAGTGTAAACCGGTCGAAGAAAACTGTGGTAACTCTGCAGATCGATCATTCACAGAATGTTTGCTCGGTTTAACACCACTGTTTGGTCCTTTGTTCGTCTTCAGCAAAGGTCTCGGGCGTGGTCTAAGGTTTTCCTTTCTTCCTTACACTCACGGAGGCCTCGAAAAGCTCGTGCATGTTCTTTCTTCTATCTTTTCACAGCCATAAAACATCTTTTTTTTTACTTCTTAACTTATATAATATATCCGCTTCACTGCCTAAATATTTACAAATTCTTGTGAATGGATTTGACAGACAGAAACTGGAAGGAGATGGCCGCTATGTGTGTACGTCTTGGTGCATGAGGCTGCACACCAACTTAGCGTTTCGGCGAAACTGTCCGATTGAATAAGTACCAGGCTTTAAAAACATAAGTACTTGGGTCGAATCGTTCGGCTAAAATTCCTCAAGGCGGTACCTCAGTATGGTCGCAGTCTAATGACTAGAACAAGTAAAAAGATAAACGATGAATGAATTCATCACACAAAGCCATCAACGTTCTATAATCCGCAAAGAGATTAATTTTGGGAAAAAAGGTGTTAGAAAAGGTTTAAGGCACCCAGCAGATTTCAGTGTCTCAGTTATGGATCGCGACCTCAATGTTGCAGACTCCTGCGTTTAATCAACAACAGCCATATGGCGCAATGGTTAAGAGCACAGGCTACTAATCCCAAGATTCCGAGTTCGATTCCAGGCAGTGACCTGAATAATAATAATAATAATAATAATAATAATAATAATAATAATAATAATAATACAAGTATGAATGATAGAGAACCACTTCATAAACTCTCAAATACAAACCAAAATAAAAAACAAATCCAAATTGGCAACTATGTAACAAATGAAATAATACGAGAATTAAAACCTGATTTTACTGAGTTAAATGAAATTATTTACGCTTCTGCTAGGGCAATTGAAACCAGCTGTATGCCCCCGAAAAAACAAAGAAAACAAAATCTGGGAAGAAATCAAACCTGGAGAAGTAAAATTGAAAAAGAGATTGAATTTATGAGAGGGGAAATATCAATATTAAATGAACTAATATGTGGAAATGATGTAAGATCCAGAACAGGAAGAAAGATGAAGAGAAAATTTGAATCCTCACCAAGAGAAGAACTGATATCAATAAAAGAAACGCTGAAACAAAAAGTCCAAGCAAAAGCCCAAAGAATACGAAGATTTGAGAAGAGAAACAAGTTTTACAAGCAAAATAAGCTGTTCACATCCAATGCCAAAAAATTCTACAGAGAAATAGGGAAGGAGAAAGTAACCGTTAAAGACCCCCCTCCCATGGAAGAAGTTCAAAACTTTTGGAAAAGGATTTGGAGTGACAAGAAGACGTACAACATAAATGCAGACTGGATTATACAAACTGAAGGATCCTACCAAAATTTACAACAAGCATGGGAAGACATCACAATAGCAGACCTAAGAAAGGCACTCACGAAGGCCCATAATTGGAAATCCCCGGTAAAGATAGGGTGCCGAATTTCTGGCTCGCATCGCTCCCATGCGCACACGGTAAGCTAGTTCAGCTGCTCAATGGAATTATGAGAGACCCAAAGAAAACACCTGAATGGTTAGCAAGTGGCATTACTTACCTACTCCCAAAGAATAACGAAACCAACCTTCCAAAAAACTATCGGCCTATAACCTGTCTATCCACCACGCATAAAATCCTAACATCTATCCTGGCGGAGAAAACATATGCATTCATGGAGAAGAACGATATTTTCCCCATTGAACAAAAAGGGTGCCGCCGAGGCTCTTACGGATGCAAAGATCAACTGCTAATCAATCGTATGATCCTTGAGAACTGTCACAACAAGCGCAGAAATCTCGGCACGGCATGGATTGACTATAAAAAGGCCTTCGACAGTATACCGCATCCATGGATCTTGAGATCGCTGGACATCTTTAAAATTTCCCCTGTGATTTCAAACTTCCTGAAGCACAATATGTCGTTGTGGAATACGAATCTCCAATTATACCACTCTAATGGAGTACTTGCCTCAGAAAATATAAACATCAACTGTGGAATTTTTCAAGGTGACTCACTTTCACCTTTAATATTCTGCATAGCCCTAATACCCCTTACAAGTGAATTAAACAGAACAGGGTATGGGTATAAAATTGCCAATAAAAAAATAAGCCATCTATTTTATATGGATGACTTAAAACTTTATGGTAAAGACAATAATGAACTTGAAGGCCTATTGCGCACCGTGAAAGCATTCAGCGATGACATCGGGATGGAGTTTGGACTTGAGAAGTGTGCCAAGGCCACTTTCCAGAAAGGGAAAGTGAAGACCACAAATTCAGTCGTGTTAGATGTTGACACAGTCATAAGAGAGCTTGAGCAAGAACAATCATACAAATATTTAGGGATAAATGAAGGCTCTGGTATTCAGCATGCAAGCATGAAAGAGAAAATCAGGAAGGAATGTTATAGGAGAGTTCGTGCAGTCCTGAAATCTGAACTAAATGCACGTAACAAGGTGTTAGCTATAAATTCCTTAGTAGTTCCAGTTGTTACTTATAGCTACAATGTGTTGAACTGGAATATGAGTGAAGTAAAGAATATAGATAGAAAAATACGCAAGCTGCTGAGTTGTAATAGGATGCACCACCCAAAGGCAGACGTAGATCGCCTTTACCTTCCCAGAGCCCAAGGAGGTCGAGGCCTGATCCAATTTGAACTAGCTTACAAAACAACCACAATTGGACTGGCCAAATATCTCGAAATATCGAATGACTGGATGCTAAAGCTCGTGGAAAATCACGAGAGACGAAAGAAGCTTCATTCTATTATAAAGGAAAGCAAAAAATTTGCTATTGATCTCGTGCAGGATACCCAAACTGAACAACCCGAGGGAAGTACGGCAACTGTTGTTGCAAAGAAGGTGAAAATGATGGCAATGAAGAAAGCGCACGAGCAATTGGCTGATAGGTGGGAGGAGAAACCTCTGCACGGCAAATATGTGACCCGCAGCAAACAAGCTGATGTTGACCAGAAGCAAACCCATCAGTGGCTACGGAGCTCAGGGCTAAAAGCAGAGAGCGAAGGTTTCATCCTGGCTGCTCAAGATCAAAGCCTATTAACCCGGAACTACCAGGCCAATGTGATGAAAAATGGAGCAGACCCAAAATGCCGATTCTGCAACGACATGATTGAAACAGTGGACCACCTAATCTCTGGATGTAAAGTCTTAGCACCAGTGGAGTATAAATTAAGACATGACAGAGTTGGCCAATATCTACACTGGCTAATAAGTCGGCATTACAATATCAAAACTGCCGACAAGTGGTATAATCACCACCCTGAGGCTGTAACTGAAGGAGAAAATGTAACCATTCTGTGGGACTTTCCAGTACATACAGACCGAACCATCAAGGCCAATAAACCAGATATTGTTGTGAAAGACCAAAACAATAAAGTTTGCTTATTGATCGACATGAGCATCCCCTGTGATCATAATATCTCAGCGAAAGAGTTTGACAAGCTCAGAAAAAATAAAGACCTACTCATTGAAATTGAGAAAATGTGGCATCTCAAGGCGGTTACAATACCAGTGATCGTAGGAGCACTAGGAATGATCAAGAAGGGAACCGAAAATTATATGAGAATGATCCCTGGCTTACCATCCCTGCAAGAAGTGCAAAAGATTGTCTTAACTGGTACATCACACGTATTGAGAAGAGCATTGTCGATGTGAGAACTGTTGCTGCTCATGTATTTTAATTTAACTTTAAAAAAAAAATTTAAAAAGATGAACGAACTACTGAGTTTGGTTTAATGGCCTACCAATGCATACTATGAATTTCTTTGCCCTAGGAGTCGGGAAGACACTCGGCAAGAAATGGAAGCAAATTTGAAAGAAGAAAAAAAAAGTAATAAAAATAATAATAATAATAATAATGCCCTGATGCAGTACCAAGCAGTGGCTCTCATGGCTTCTGATCTTAACTGATTGGAAGTGTCATCATGTACATTGTTTTCTCTTGGTATAAAAGATGGGCTAGAGCAAATATTCTGCTCAATACCACAGATTTGTTTGTCAGTTGTTTGACCTTAACCAGTTGAGCATGTCCCTTAGTGGCTGACGATATGTACATCTCTGATCACGGGCAGAAGTAGTGGGGGAGCATCATAGCCATGTGTTAAGAGGAAATCTTTGGGGTTTGGATGATTGACCCTTGGAAACATGGGTGTTTCGTTCATCATCCTTAAACAATCTTTATTCAGGGACTTTTTGAGCGGGATGGGTTTCTCGGCCTGAAGAAAATTCTAACTGGGCCCCACCTGTAAGGTCATGCGCTGTTTATCTTGATATGAGATCCCCATGTCGCGCACATATGGTTGTGATGCATGTGCCTGGTGTATCCTTATCAGACGGGTAGTCATGATGGGTATACTGGGCTTCGTATATTTTACCGCATGCGTCTATGCCCAGTGAGAAGTAGAAACACAGTATAAAGAACAAGAACGCTCATTTGCGAGCTGAACGTGAAGAAGATTCGACAAATTTAATCGTGTTTCCTTGATCCTTGACAGAATATTGGTTTCAAATTTTTGGCTCAATGCCAGCAATTTTGGGGAAAGGGGTAAGCCGATTATATCGACCCCAGTATTCAACTGGTACTTATTTTATCAACACCCGAAAGGATGAAAGGCTAATCGACCTCGGCGGAATTCGAACTCAGAACGTAAATACGAATGAAATGCATTTTGTCCGGCATGCTACCGATTCTGCCAGCTCACTGCCTTACTCGACGCCCTCACTATGTTCTTGTGTTCATTTACTGGTTTCAGTCATTTGACTGCGGCCGTGCTAGAGCAGCGCCATTAATCGAACAAATCGACCGCAGGACTTACTCTTTGTATGCCTAGTACTAATTCTATCAGTCTCTTTTGCCGAACCGCTACTTTACGGGGACGTAAACACACCGACATCAGTTGTCAGGCGATGACGGAGGTGGACAAACACAGACAAACAAACACATACATATATATATATATATATATATATATATATACGATGGGCTTCTTTCAGTTTCCGTCTACCAAATCTACTTACAAGGTTTTTGGTCAGCCCAAGGCTATAGTAGAAGGTTCCATGTAGCTGGGAAGCAAGCTTCTTACCACACAGCCACGCCTGCTTCTTTAATTCTTTTCTACTTAATTAACCACAGAAAACTGGTACATAGGCTACTCGCTTTACTATCATTTCGTCTTTCCTTACACAGACACAAACATATGCACTCTAAAAGATACACAGAAACACACAAGCACACAAATACAGAGAGAGAAAATAAGAAAGAGAAGAACAGAGAACAAGAAACGTCATTGCAAAACCCCTTTTCCTGCTTTCCTGTCTGGTATTAGAATCGTGAAATATTCCTCAGCCCACGGGTTTCATTCCATACAACGCGCCTACAAGCATAGACGTAGCTGCGTGAGTAAGAAATTCGTTTTGCAGCCATGTCGTAACACCTTGCGCAAATGTCTTTAGTCATAGCCTTGACCAATATTTTCCGAGTGAGGAATTGATAATCGTAAATGTAAGCTACACTGAAACTCATATATATACATATATATATGTGTGTGTGTGTGTGTGTATGTGTGTGTGTGTGTGGTGTGTGTGTGTGTGTGGTGTGTGTGTGTGTGTGTGTGTGGTGTGTGTGTGTGTGTGTGTGTGTATATATATATATATACAGGGGTTGGACAAAATAATAGAAACACCTTAAAATTTCAAACAAATGTATTTTAATATGGGGTAGGACCGCCTTTGACAGTAATTACAGCTTCATTTCTACGAGGTATGGACTCGTACAAAGTTTGAATTGTTTCCAAAGGAATTTTTGTCCATTCTTCAGCTAAAACAGCCTCCAGTTCCTGTAGTGATGATGATGGAGGATATCGGCTCCTAACTTGTTTTTCTAAAATGCACCATAAATGTTCAATAACATTGAGATCTGGGGACTGTGGTGGCCAGATATGACGTTCAACTTTACTAGAATGTTCCTCGTGCCATTCAGTAACAACTTTAGCAGTGTGAATTCGTGCATTATCATCCTGAAGAATTGTATTTTCCTCCGGAAACAGTTCCGCAACCATAGGATAAATTTGATCAGATAAGATGTTTAAAAACTTTTGACTATTAATTCTGACATGAAGGGAAACTATTTGGCCGGCGAATCTCCAAGATATAGCCCTCCAGATCATCACAGATCCTCCTCCATGTTTAAGAGTTGGAAGAAGGCAGTCTAGGTCAAATGCTTCTTATGGCTGTCTCCACACGTATATTCGGCCGGTGGTCAGAAACAAGATAAAGGATGACTCGTCCAAGAAAATAACATTCTTTCACTACCCTAGGGACCAATTCTGTGGGTTTTTACCCCACTCTAAACGCTTTGCAACGTTTGTTTTTGAAAGTGGTGGTTTTCTGATTACATCGCTCCCGTGAAATCCGGCTTTGTGCAGCTCTCCGGCGAACAGTTTTTGTAGAAACTGGTTTCTCGAGGTGGTCATTAAGCTCTGCAGTAATTTTGGGAGCTGTACTTTTGTGATCCTAGTGCCTGCCATAAGAGCACCAACAATTTGACTTCTTTGAAAGTCAAATTGATCTGTAATTTTAATGAATTTTAATTACCTTTTTCTGATGATATCTGAAAAGAAACAGCAATTTTAGCAAAACATATTAAGCAACACTAATAATAAATAAAAAAAAACATAAAAATAAACAAGCTTTTGGTGGTTTTATAGATATTTCAAAATTATGATGCGATGATGTTTCCATTATTTTGTCCAACCCCTGTACACATATATATATATATATATATATATATATCTATATATATATATATATATATATATTATATATATATATTATATATATATATATATATGCATATGTATGTGTGCAAGTATGTTTATAGGAATAAGTGAGGCTTAGCGGCAGGAAGGGCACCCAGCTCTAGAAAAACTACATCATGAATGGTTATGATGATATAGATGTATACAGGTGTGTGTGTGTGTGTGTGTGTGTGTGTGTGTGTGTGTGTGTGTGTGTGTGTGTGTGTGAGCCGAATATCCGGTGTGTTCCAGGCTGAAAATGGCTAGAAATGCCGCACAATTGCTCTTAATAAAAGTATATTCGGTTTAATAAACTATTTCATTTCATTTGAAAAGTTTATCTTTCATTTAGGAAATTAAATTATATTGTCTTACACATTTATAGCATTCTGGTGTCTGATTCACGATATTACAGTTAAATCCTCGATATTTCAAGAATATTAAATAAAAACATACGATTAAGTAATTGTGAAAACAGTTTTATTTTATTTCATTCGAAACTAATACCGAACATAATGTATTTTATTCTTAAAATTCTCTCATTTTAAAAAAATAATTTGAAAATTTAGCAGTAACCAGAGTGACGAGACATAAACAGCCAATCAAAATTTAGCAGTAGCCAGAGTGACGAGACAAACAGCCAATCAAAATTTAGCAGTAACCAGGATGACGAGACATAAACAGCCAATCAAAATTTAGCAGTAACCAGGGTGACGAGACATAAACAGCCAATCAAAATTTAGCAGTAACCAGGGTGACGAGACAAACAACCAATCAACCAATAAAAATAAAATCGTTTTCATGTCGTGTTAAAACCAACAGATCCAAATAATGAAGTGACAAGTAAAAATTTTGCATTATGTTGCTTGTTATTCTCTTTAAGTGAACATTTTTCTGGTTGAAATACACCGAAAAATGGTGACACAGCAGTCAAAAAATCGCAAAAAATAGGGATTTTCATAGAAAAAAAGCACCTTTTTGATGTAAATAATTTTTGGTGTTAACATAGTCCGATTTGAATTTTATCTTCTACGGAAGGAAAGGCAAGCCTTCTTCTATCATACTCTCAATTTTGGTTGACTTGCGCCGCGGGGTCTCGGAGGAGATAGTGTTAGTTGAAGGCTTCCAAACCAGCCATACACAGACAATTTCAGCTTTATATATAGAGAGAGAGATTAGATATGTATCCATCATTGGTTCGCCAATCCTGAGCATTATCATAACAACACCTCAGGATACAAAATTTTCTTTGGTTTCCAACTATTTAAATTCCTACATAGAACATGTCACCCTCAAGATGCAATCCAGCAACAGCTTATGTTTGCCTTTTGGGATTTAACACAATCAGTGAAATGAGAACAGAAGTGTAGATGTAGTAAAGATTGTTTGCCAACATAACATGGCACTCCTGGTTTAGGACTAATGTTGCTGTAATTTAGCCCCAGGAAACATCGTCTCCAGCTGGCTATACGACACGATCTGTGTCCTTACGTTTTTCGAACATTCGTCCTAAACCAGGACTGTCATGTTATGTTGGCAAACAATCTTTACTACAAAGTACCGTTGCTGAATATCTCACGTTGTAAGATTTAAAAATAATAATTTTCTAAGAAGAGTAGATAACATATGGTATAAGCTTAACCATTTGTTTCGTATCATTGATATATCCGCAACTGATCAAATTATTAGAGATCTTTTTGTAACGGAATTCTGTGCGATGGTAAACCGGAAGATTTCAATGATTATTTTCCCTTTTGAAGGATAATGAACGATATCTTCTTGGTCTACAATGTTTATTGATCCTGTTTCATTGAAATGCCTACAGTGGTCACCAGTTGGTGTTGTTGATCTGAATATATTTTGGTAAGGCTACTTGTGAATTAGCAAATTTTTTTTGCAGACTACAAAACACTTCTGACAGAAAGTCATCAGCTATTTTAATTATTGTACTTACAGAAAACTGGATCCATGGTACCATTACTGTCGGAAAGAAATCTTCCTTTTCCAACATGTAACGAATTTTAAACAAAATGATTATACGATAAATCTCCGAAAACATTGTCTCTCAAACGTGTAGACAGTTTGAAGATTTTAACTTTGACCCAATGCGATGATGATTGAAAACAAGTACAGGTAAATTTCATTGAATTTTATTCCTTTTGTGGTTACTGGTAAGGTCTGATGGAAGTCATCTGGCCAGTCCACCGCTACTCCTCCCTATTGAGGTCTCTTGTCAAGTTACGCAGTGAATATGGTTTCATTATCATTGACATGCACTACAAATATAATTGTATGATACTCCTTTAAAAAAATTCTGTTGCTAAATCATTGACCTCATTGTTGTATTTTTTTAAGCTTTAGGCCATTTATATCTTTGACTTTGTCAATAAGGATTTCCTTATATATTTCATTTCTGCACCCTATTTCTGTCAGGGTATACCTGTTGAACTTGATGTTTGATATCTTCGACAAGGTCGTCGCAAAACTTGAGCCAAAGTGGAAGTGGATTGGGTGGGTGGTTCTCAAGCTTTTTCCCAGTATGGTAAAAAGAACACTAAGCTTCTTAACTGGTTGAGATAGAAAAGCTTCTGACTGTGGGGCATCCCAATTGGTATCCTTCTCTAGCAAGCCAACTATAAGGTACATCCCTCTGCAGGTGGTGTAAACTTTGCAATTGGCCAGTCGAAGACCAGAAAATGTACTTGATCCACCCACTTTATCAAAAAAATGCAGTCACACCGAATGGTGTGTGCAGTTAACTTTCTTCCGATACTACTATAAAATCTTATGTCAGACTGACCTTCAAGAAAGGGAGCCGTACTTTCTTCATCCCCATTGATTATTGTTCCATGAATTGATGGTACAGCTATGTATTTGCGGAGAGACCACATTGGCACAGACTGAAAAGAAAAATCTAAAGGTTGTGTCCTGTCCAAGTTGTACTTGCTGGGCAGCAATTGATTGAATGAAGTAAAGCAGTTGGACATTATTTTCTAAGTAGACATTATATTGGTGTGACTTCATAAATAGAAGTGACGAGAAATGCCAGAAAGCATCATTGCTGTTGATTCCTTGTTCTTGCAGGAATCGGACAACTTCATCCCTGCTGGTTTGCTTTGTCAAATCAAATTTGGCAGGTGTCAGCGCCCTTTATGACATATTGGCAGACACTTAAAGAACATTATTAAATTTCAGAGCTGCAAATTTCATCCGTGCATCAAATGTTTTGGTTAGATGTCGGTCATCAATTTCATACTGTCCAACTAAGATTTGGAATCCTCCATCTTCTCTTGCTCTTTTTCAGTTTGAGCTTCTTTGCAAAATGGTTTTGGAAACCCTTTGGGAATTTGCTATCTTCCACTCGAAGTGACTTCTTTTGGCGGTCAACATGAGGACCATGAATAATCTGGGATTTAACAATACTAAGTGAATCATATTTGTTAACCAGATCAAAATGTGCGCCTCACTGAAGACCTTTTTTACTGCAGTATTCATGATAGAAACGTTATTTCAAGCAACTTTCAGCATAAAATACTATAAAATTAGTCCCGTAGCCACAAAATTTGCTCGCCGCATAAATTCCTTAAAATTACATAATATGACTCGCATACAGTATAACCAGCTGCAGGTCTACATGAACCAAGTCTTTTTCTAAAACTGTAAACCTTGCCAAACAGAAACAGACAGCAAGGGAGTGAGAGAAGTAGAGAGAGAGAGAGAGAAAGACGGAAATAAAGAAGGATAGATAGCAATTGAGAGAGAGAGAAATGAAGAGATAGTGATATAGTGATAAAGACAGAGAGTGAAAGAGAAACGAAGAGAAAATTTTTGAAATGGCAAAGCTTTTCGATGAGCAGAAAGATAGAATGTTAAAACATTGATATTCAGCATTGTAAAGAAAACTGAGAAATAACAGACGATAGCTACATAACTACATAGCAAAAGATCAAGATGGACATATACACTCTTATAATGGTTGTGTGTGTGTGTGTGTGGTGTGTGTGTGTGTGTGTGTGTGTGTGCGTGCGTGTGTGGATGGATGATATATATATATATATATATATATATATATATATATATAGGTGTGTGTGTGCACGCGCGCGTATATATGCATAGCTTCATGAATATAGGAGTTATTCGTTAGTTACAAGAAATTTCGGAGATGTCCTTGCATAGAAAGTGACCTGATCTGAGATCGTGTGCTGGGACGAAAACAATTGCAACGTGGAAGCCATTTAAAAACACACAAAAACCGTCAGATTCACTTCAACATTTAAATTTAATTTGCCAAAATATTTTCGTCGCTTTGAGACCACAACCTGTTCACTGGCGAAATATGTTCTGGTCCAGAAAAGGAGACCAATCTGTTATTAGTCTTTGGCGTAATGTAAAGAATATGCCGTATCATTAAAATGTTAGAGGTTTTGAAAGATTTGTTATGGTTCTGGCTATCACAGAATTTTGTCAGTGAACAGGTCACGGTCCCCAAGCGACGAAAATATTTTGGCAAATTAAATTTAAATGTTAAAGTGAATCTAACGGTTTTTGTGCTTTTAAATGGCTTGTAAACATCTTCCATGCTGCAATTGTACAAGAATTTCGTGTTCGGAAAGTGGAGATTTCGGACGGGCTTGTAAAACGCGCCGGTACGGCACTGTACGCTACACAAGCCCGTCCGATAACTGAGTTACCCGACCATGAAACTTCAAGTAGCTCACGTATAACTCCTGTGTCTATTAAACCATGTATACATATATTCATGTATTATGTTATGATTGATTGATTGATTCTAGTTTCAGCTTATGAGCTGTGGCCATGCTGGGGCATATATTATATTATATTATATTATATTATATTATATTATATTATATTATATTATATTATATCATCTAGGCATGTATGTATCTCTTCCGTCGTAATACAACGTCAAAAACTGGTGCTCTTCAAAGTGAAATCCTCTGCACCGAATTACGGATACTCCCTTGTCAGTCTCACAGTCAGAACTGCAGCGACCCGATGATTATCTTGTAACCAGTTGTTTCACTTCAACCAGCGACACAAAAACTATGATCTCCCATATATACGAAGTACTTTCTGTCAATTATTTCCTTCGGTTGACAACATTGAAGAACGACACCAAGGATCTATCATTCTTGTCAATCAATCGATTAACAGACAGCTATATTCGCTTTCACTATGTGCCCTCTCCGAAGAGGACTTCATTTTACAGTACTTCCTCATTCTCCGCACGTAGGTCTTGCCTACACGACCTTACCATCTCCGGTTAGACCGTAACGTATTCCACAACAAAATCTCCAAGTTGGTGGTGGTGGTGGTAGTAGTGGTGGTGGTGGTGGTGGTGGTGGTGGTGGTGGTGGTGGTGGTGGTGGTGGTTGGTAGTTGCGGGGGTGTTATTTTCGTTGTCCTTATTGTTAGCAAACCTATGGCCGAAAGCAAACCATCCAAGACCATATTCACCTTTCCCCTTTATGCAGAAGTCTTTTTTTAAGTGGTAGGGTGTAATATTTACAAGTGTGAGATTTGGTTGCTATTTCTACTACATCAAGTGACCAGCAAGAAGCTCCATTGTTCTCGTCACCAAATTAGTTTCCAGTCAAAAGTTATAAGAACGCAAGATAGCAAAAGACATCCTAAGAATAACTATCAATTTCCCTTCCTATTTGTTCGTGAAGAATACATAACCAGAACCATAACCAGTCTTTCAAAGCCTCTAACATTTTAATGATACGACATATTCTTTACATAATGCCAATGACTAATAACAGATTGGTCTCCCTTTCTGGACCAGAACATATTCTTGATTTGAGTTGTTACCAATCCTATTCAGAATGCTAGTAAGTCTTGGACTTCAGTTTCTGCCCACCAAGGCAACATTATTGACCCCCCGCATATTTCGGACTTCTGTATTAACCATGTATACATCTAAAGCTTGAATAGTGACTACTCATATATCTAAGGGTTCACTATTACTACCCATATATCTAAATCCTGAGTACTGACTACCAATTCAGCTAAGACGGTGTACACACTACACTCACATACGTTATAGACCGTATATAAGGAACGTTGATCTCTTCTCTCGTTTTACACGACTGGAGCCGTCCTTTTGCTCCTGCAGAATAAGCTGAGTTTATACCAACGCTGACTCAGCCTACACGAGGTCCTTGTACCTCTCATCGCGAAAACCTCCACTATATTTCCGTTCTCCTGGTCATGGATTAAATTATTCCTCTGATTCTTCTGCAAAATTACAACACTTTGGAAGCCCCTTTTACGCATTCCCATTCTTAGTATTAACATACAATTTAGAATATATACTAGCTATATTCCTTTTCCCATCAGTCTAGAAGAATCTAATTTGTCTAACACTGCGCACTTCTAATTAGTTTAAACACTTCACATTTTCCTCTTCAGCGTAACAAACACAAAGTACAGAGTCATGAGGGATTCTCGTGTCGTATCGACATAGGAGTGACTAATTGTTTTCATCAACTAGACACCCTATTCCCTAAATTAGCGTGCAAAGTGGAGGAGCATTCCACAGACCTTAAAGTACTCATAAAGTAGTTCTCGAGTAGAATCAGCGTCACACAGTGTGATAAAGTCCATCCAAGGAGCTTCTACACGGTTCTCATTCCAATTTACTCACAAGACTTCTGTCGACCCAGCACTAAGATAAATGCACCAGCCCAAGATGTATGAGCCAACTCGAAACACACAATTATGAGACGAAATTCTCGACCGCACAACCAGACCAACATCCACATAAACACTAAAACACACACACAGATAAACACACATTTAAATATGTACAATCCCACCGAAACATGTATGAATATTTAAGAATGTAAACATATATAAAAGATTTACAGGCATTAAAACATTACATTTCGTCCCTTTATTTTCATTATAAGCATTCAAACCACAAACCTTATTTTCTATTGGTGGGTTTATCCAGCTCTTGTTGTCACGAAAGTTTAAAAAGCTGTAAGGAAAATCATAGTTGTAAAATCCCTCGTTGAACACCTCATCGGAGGGTTCACGTATCGCATAATGCGGCTCTTCCGGTATACTGAGCGCTTGGTTGGGGAAATAACAGCTGGTCGTTTCATGTGTAGATTGCGGTGGCATGGGAGGGTTCTGGCTCTGGTCGTAATTCAACGGAAGGTAAAATTCCACATTGGGCACCGGGTATTCATTGGGCCACAAGTTTTTATCGTAATCACAAAAGTTCTGCTGGTAAGTAGGATAACCATCGATCGTATGGTTCCACTCCCAGGAGGGAGTGTTATATGAAGTAAAGTTCTCTCTTTCCCTGCTTCGGGATTCATGAAACGATGGTTTTTTCGTGGAGGCTTGTCGCTTCTGTGGACTGTCTTGGATAGATTCTGCACTTTTGGAAGACTCATAATCATGGCTGGTGCTGGGATAATTACTGCGTCGCTCCTCTTCCGAATGCTTCGACCCACGGCTATTCTTGCTCTTTGACAAATTCTGGTAATTTTTCTTTCTTGGATAACATTGGTTGTCTGAAGATCGAGGAACAAAGCTTCGGTGCCAGGTATGAGTTTGTTCACGTGATGGAGTACTAGAATCTCGGCGTTTGGAAGCAGTGTAATCGCTTTTGGATTGATGGCGGTTGGTCCTTTTAGGCGGCTTCTGCTTTTCAGATTTGGTATGACTATCTGAAAATCAAAGAGAGAAGGGTTTTGATTATTCTCCTAGCAAACAGAAATGGAAAAGATATGGAAATATTTCTTTATACTATTAAGCGCAAACATGGCTGTGTGGTAACAAGTTTGCTTCCCCAGCACATGATTCCGAGTCTTCAATCCCACTGCGAGCCGACCAAAGCCTTGTGAATGGATTTGGTCGACGCAAACTGAAAGAAGCCCATCGTGTGTGTGTGTGTGTGTGTCCACCACCATCGGCTGATAGCCGCAGATGGTTTGTTTAAACTCCCGTAACTTAGCGATTCCGCAAACGAGAGGCCGTTAGATAAGTACCAGGCTAAGAAAATAACTACTGGGTCAATTCGTTCGACTAAAAATTCTTCAAGGCGGCGATGCCCCAGCATGGCCGCAGTCTACTGACTGAAACAAGAAAAAGATAAAACGATTCAAAGTAGACCAAAGTTATTGTTTCCTTTAATAATTAAAGACCTACCTGTAATTAAAGAAACTACCTGTACCTATGATTATAGGCCTATTGGTAGTTAAAAAGCCACCTGCCCTTAAACAGTGACCTGTAATTAAAAACCTACATGTATCTATGATTATAGGTCTATTGGTAGTTAAAGACCAACCTGTAATTAAAAACCTAGCTTAATGAAAAGGCTACCTGTAATTAATGCCCAACGTGTAAAGACCTACCTTTAATTAAACACCTTTATGAAGTAAAACATATATATTATACACCTACCTGTACTTAAGCACCTAACTGTAATTAAACAGTAAAGCGAGTCGCCACATCAAAGTGGCGGTTAAATGTTACTATTAGTTGAACCCCAGACAGATTCTCTGCCTGCTGGTTTTCGGTGCAACACTCTGCAGCCTTTGTATACAATATATTGCTAGCGGTGGTGGGGAGCGAACCCTTACATCCTCCAGCAGCTAACAGGGTTGCTTACAATATATCGCAAGCAGAAGCGGATCTTACCTATCACTCCAGTGCGCAGATACACGCGGCTGAAGACGAACCAAACAGCTCGAAACTGGGTCAGCCTTGCGATCCTGTTAACTGCTGGAGGGTAGTAGGGGTTCGTCCCCTACCAACCCAACCATCTCCCGCTAGCCATATATTGTATATAAAAGATGCTGAACGTTGCACCGAAAACCAGCTGGTGGAGAATCTGCCTGGGGTTAAACTAGTAGTAACATTTACCTGCCACTTTGATGTGGTGACTCGCTTTACTGTTTAGTATACGTAACTACTCTATCACTTATTGAAATTTTATAACTATCTACTTCGCTTATAATTAAACACTTATCTGTAATTAAACGCCTACCTGTAATTAAACACCTCCCGTTAATTAAAATGATACCAAGGATGAACTGGTTGAATTTATTTGAATGAAATCAAAACCTCATTCTTCGTTGACACCTCAGTAATAACAGTGTTTTTGTCTTTTTTTACAAAACCACAGAGAAGGGTATAGTGGGTTAAATCAACCTCAGTACATCACTGGTACTTAAACTCACCGATCCCAGTACTACATTGTTACATATTTTGTCGATCCCGGTTTGTTGAAAGGTAAAGTTAAAACGAGCAGGATTTAAACACGTAAAAGGGACGCAACTCTATATTTAGTACAATTTTATCATTCCATTATCTTTCCTGACAATAATCGTGTCGGTACAAAAGCTCACTTTGCAGCTATGTCGTTTCGGGTTCAATACCAATGAGCGGCGCTTTGAGCAAACACCTTCGGCCATCACCTTGAGTTGATTAATGCTTTATGAAGGAAATTTAATAGACTGAAACTAGGCGAGACTGTGTCTGTTCTTATCAGTCGCTCGGTTTAACATTATCAACCGGTCCTTGCGTCCCTTTAAAAGGATCCAATCTATTGCCAGTATTCTAGTTAATTCACCAGGCTGAGGATAACGTCATCCTTTCCTACAGGTACCCTTTTGGGGGCAGCTGTAAGCAGGGATGACGTTGCTCTTCTTCCCTGATTAAGTCGTATGATTTTAAAAAATGGGTCCTTTCTGTTTGACACACACGTTCCAATTTCATTGAAGTTTTTCGATATCATCGTGGGCTGCACCTGAATGCATCATCGGTGATGTTTCCTGGCATCAATAGAAGTTTTGGGTCTTAGAGCAATAAAACATCTTTGCTCAGGTGACCCTACCAGGGTTGAGAAAGCCCCAGCTTGAGTCCACTTAGCATTGTCCCCTTCAGGGCTCACACTTCCTGACCTATAGCCACTTTGAGGCAACCTCTGCTCTTTTCACAGCCAACTCGAGGACCTCCTTATTTACAGTCTGGTCTTTACCGAGAGATCTTTAACTACAGACAGAACCATAATTATCGATACGGTTGGTTTCTTTAATGACAGGTAGGTCTTTAATTGCGTACAGGTCACGTATTTCCATCTGTAGTCATCTGAACTGCAAGAAATAGCAGCTAAATTTCCTTCAGACACTGTGCCGTCTTAGAAAA